>NC_056734.1:646002182-646277182 GCF_019279795.1 Protopterus annectens | reverse complement strand
GTGTGTATATGTGTGTGTGTGTGTGTGTGTGTGTCTGTGTGTGTGTGTGTGTGTGTGTGTGTGTATGTGTGTATGTGTGTGTGTGTGTGTGTGTGTGTGTGTGTGTGTGTGTGTGTGTGTGTGTGTGTGCATGTATATGTGTGTGTTTGTGTGTGTGGGTGTATATGTATGTGTGTGTGTGTGTGTGTGTGTGTGTGTGTGTGTGTGTGTGTGTGTGTGTGTGTGTGTGAGTGTGTGTGTGTGTGTGTGTGTGTGTGTGTGTGTGTGTGTGTGTGTGTGTGTGTGTGTGTGTGTGTGTGTGTGTGTGTGTGTGTGTGTGTGTGTGTGTGTGTGTGTGTGTGTGTGTGTGTGTGTGTGTGTGTGTGTGTGTGTGTGTGTGTGTGTGTGTGTGTGTGTGTGTGTGTGTGTGTGTGTGTGTGCGACTATCTGAATAAGAAGGTTGCAAAGACAGGAAGAAGAGAGCTCATTACTGCTGAAACACATTAGTGCTGGCTAATTAAGGGTAATTTAAGCATGCTACAGTAAGATGGCAGCAACAGAATAAATCAGAATGTGCCAATAAACCTAGTCAGTAATGGTATTTTATTTATTAGTGTGTTTATTTGAATTTCATTAGCCATAGGCATCAGTGTGTCCTTTCTTTTAAGGCAGAACCTTGATTTAATGAAGGCTGTAATATTAAAATCTGTTCAGAAAAAGATTTCAAGTTAAAGTTTTGTGGAAATGAGAGATGGTGCAAAACAATCAGAAATATTTGGTATTGCCAACAGTGTAGTCTAGCATATAAATAGTGAATGCTGCAGTTAACGTCATTGTCAGTTAATGAAGATGCAATTCTGTTAAGTGCCTTTACAGTAGCATTTAACATCCTAATGAAAGCAGCATAACCTAAGAGAGTGGGAGCTGCTGAGAGCTATATGACCAGTTTTGGATGGCATTGCACTGTTTTTTTTTAAAGCTGCATAAGTTGTGACAAAGTGAAATACTGCCAGCCCAGCTATCTGTATTTTTGTCAATAATTCTGTATCATTTGTGAATATTGATATGATTTATACAGAAGTGTGTGTGTAAAGTACTGGGCTAAAATGTAACCACAGCATGCCCTATTGGAATAGAACAGGAATTTTCCTGCACTATTGTGACTGTTTAGATGTAAATGTTTAATGGAAACTGGATCGCAGGAGGTTAACTTGAAAAAAATTTCAGAGAAAATAGTTGAAATTAAATTGCTTCATAGCCACATAATAAAACTGATGTTATCTCTCAGTTTCAGTGTAGTAGCAGACACAATGTCTAGAGATAGAAGGTTTTTGTATTGTCTTGAAAGAGAAGTAAATACTAGGTTTAAGATGTTATAGTGTTTTATTGTTTTATCACTTCCAGGATCTGCAAACATCTGAGAGATATGTATTTTTCATAGGGAGATGCTACAATTCTGTTTCTGACAAAGGGGGTTTAGCTTGGGAACTGAAGTCAGGTGACAAAAAGTGATAGCATCCAAACTAATCCAGCAGTAATATTTGATATTAATCTAAGAACACTCTGAGAGAGAGAGACTTTACATTTTGTATTTTGTGTTTGACCTAACAACTTCAGCTGGAAACATCCACTAACCTCTGCACTTGCCTTGTTGTAAGTAAGCTTTTTTGGCATAGTAACTCTTTTATATTCATATAGGAATATAGTAAAGTGTCACTTAGATGTTTTCTTTATTAATTTGAAACTGCCCTGCAATATTGTTTTAAATATTCCCCGTGATTTTGAACTCTGATGTAACTGATTACTTACTGAGCATTTTCTTGTTCTTATTATTAAATATATTTCGACCTTTTAATTGTGGCCATTCTGTTTAGAGATATGTAAGCTCTGAGATTACTTGCATATCATTTTGCTGACACTGTACAGGCCACTCCTAAATAGCCTTGCTCTTGGTCAGACTACCATTTGGATTAATAGTAACATTACACAGCAGGATTGGATATCCTTTACTAAGGGCCTTAAAGTAGCTGATAACAGCTGGCTAGTGGCAGTAAAAACTACCTTATAGTCTGGGCAGAAGGGGGCATAGCTAGTAAACCTGTGCCAGCCTTTCCCAGGTGTGTGTGTGCATTTGTATATAAATCAAATCTCAAGGAGTGTGTGTGTCAGCTACTTAGGCAGGGACACAATGTACTGGTTGGACAGAGAGGGTACTGGGGATCTTGGTTTGGCCACTCAGCTGAAATCTCAGCCCTATAGCTATGCCAGTGGGGAGTCTTATTGGGGATCTGGAGAAAGAGGGAGAAACCAGCCCCAGACTGACTGTGATCTCTGTGTGCTCTTAAGGGAAGTTGCAATTTACTGTGTATGTACTTATCCTCCCAGTATGTACATTCCCATGTAGGGGCATCACACAAGTCACAGGGTATATATATATATATATATATATATATATATATATATATATATATATATATATATATATATATCTGAAAAATAGAAGCGTCCAGTCAACAAAGCACACAAACCCACAGCAACATGAACGCTGACAGTCACGAACTCCAGAAAATGACGAAACCAGGCAGGTTCAATAAAATAAGTAAAATCTTCTCTACTACATCCAAAGTTTAGCGCTTTCACCCACAAAACATGGGCTTCATCAGAACAATTTAAAAATACTGTACAGATCGTTTAAATATATATATGGCTCTACTTGAGTTGTTTGAAATTTCAAAACACCGACATTCATATGGCCGAGACCATATAACCGACATTTTCAAATGTCGAACATGTATAGCGGAGATACCCATACAGTGCATAACTGGGAGATTTCCCTTTTCTTTACTGTAGTGTGATCTCGGAGTAGGAATATTTAAGTAGCTGGGATTGTGGGGGATGCAGATGGGCTTGCCCCACTGCAAAACGTAATTAGTGAAGTGTTGGTTTTTGTTTTACATTATGTAGGAGATGATCGACATTTCAAAATGTTGCCAAGAAAAAGTAAAAACAAACACTGTACCAAACGAACAAAGGAGGGTACTGCAGCCACAAAACCAAAGTCCGAAAACACGTTAGGTTCTTTAACGTTCAGAATGTTTTTTAAAACAACAACGTTTTCATCGCTAAACAGGAGCAACTTCTTCAGAAAAGTGAGAAATTACAAGTGAAGGCATATTTAAAAAGTCCGCTCACTTCAGCAGGGTTCTATTAACCAATCAGTTTAGTACCACAATAATTAATTAGTTACAATGAATAAAACATTTAAAGCAACGCAGACAACCACATTAACCAACTGTATCAGCTGCTATATTAAAAAACAGTATTGTACCCAATGTAAGCTATTCTTTACAGGTTGAAATCAGTAAAGTTAGCGTGAACAATAGAAGTTTATAAACTAAGCATATATAAAATAACAAAATAAAGAAATATAAAAGACAATGTAATGTTCAATTGTTTTCACAAGTTGACAATTGACTTCTTACTTCTATTTCAAAATGTTGATCATAAGGTCTCGGCCATATGAAAGTCAGCATTTTGGAATGTACATCTGAAGTAGATCCATATATATATATATATATACTACTGTTTATTACTCTGAACAGTCTGCATATTTCTTTCTTTACTCTCCCAGTCTTACCTAAACTATCATTCTTAACCCCCTTTCTGGTCCCTCACCCTTTTACCTTGTCTCACTGCCTATATACCTCACTCTCCTGTTCAACTTTACTTTCTTAACAGTTAACTTGATTAAATACCATCACCCTATCTAAACTTACTCTACCCTCACTCTTCTTTTTCCACTTATCCCTTTCTCCCTTAAGCTTAATACCAACTTTTCTCCTTACCTTCTAACTTGCTTTTTTTTTAGCTTGCCTAACTACTAGCTTTCTTTTCACTCTGTGTAATACCATCACTCTTCTCTACCTCGGACCATTGATTAATTTTTACATACCTCCACTTCAGATATCCTTTACTCAACTGTATTTTCTTTGCCTGAATTTATATCCTCAACCACATAACGTGAACTGTGATCTTAATCTTACTGTAACATACTTAAGTTAGTTAAGACAATCTGTATTCTGTTGGGACATTTTGATTTGTTTTGTGTTTTGTTCTCTGTTAAAAAGTTTGATCTACTTAGTTAAGTAGTCTTCATGTATGTCGTAGTCTATTAGTGGAGCTTTTCTCCTCGGGCCTCTGCTGAAAATGGACATGTATCCAGCCAGACTAGCCCGGTTAACAAATGTAAAATAAAATAAATAAATAAATATATATATATATATATATATATATATATATGTATATATATTTACATATATCTGTATATAGAGAGTGGGGGAGTTGTAGTGTTAAAATGTCCAGTAAAAAAATAATTTCCTGCAAGTTTAGCAGTTGGAAGTTAGCCAGCATAGCAAAGGTTGCTCTTTATATTTCTGCAGATACTATAGTTCAAAAAAAAGTGTGTATTTATATAAACACGTTTTCTCTGTGATTGGTTGTTATGTTTCCTGTTTGAAAGCTGTACTTTCCTTGTAGTTCTCTAGTTATACCAGATGTTTAGTCCTTTATTTTCAAAACTCCTGTACATCCCTGTTGCGTACATATAAGTGTTTATTCACAAATAACTTCATATATTTCTGCTATATTATTAGAACAGAGTATACAAAGAACTTGGCTTGACACATGATAAAAATTGTGTAAGTTAGTTCTCATGGTGTAATTGCAAGTTCAGGTCTTGAACAGACATAAAGGGTCCAGTCAGGTACTTTAGCAGCGTCTATTGTGAAACACAAACTTCCTCAAAATTGACTAGAGGAAAGGTTGGAAAAAATGCCCAAAATTGAAAAGGATAAAAAAATAATTTTACTTGTTTATTTGCAGGTGGTAAGCCCCCCTGCACCCCCTCCGCACCTTGATGTTTGTAAATTTGAAAAAGTGTAAATGACAAACTCAGCACAATCAATCTTTATAGTGGCCCCACCTATTGGATTCTGGGTTTTAAACTGATTTTATAAGTCACGATAACACAATAAGTATTAATTTTTGTAATGTCTTCTAAACAACTTACAATATCTCAGTAATTTGTCAGGCTGTGCACATACTGACAACAGCACTTTTTCAGTAATCTATGCGCTTTCATATGACTCTAAGCATTTTGTCTTTGTTACTTGCATGTTGAGATATTTAAAGAAATATTAAAACCATGGCACCATCAATAATTAGTGTATGAACAACATTTAGTGTCTGTTTTGATGGTTTAGTTCAAGCTTAGTTACCAATGCAGGTATGTTGCCCATCATGTAAGCTTGAATATGTTATCTTTCAATAGCTCATGAGTAGCATGGTTTTGAGAATACTAATGGAAATATAAACAATCAGTGTATGATGCCTCAAGGAATCATTAGGACGATCCTAGAAAAATACCTGTAGCCATTACCTGGATTTAATAAGAGGGCGAGGTGAGAGATGGAAGGGTTAGAAATTATTTAATGGTGTTAAAGAGTTCTGAAAGGTAGGAATAAGGAAGCCCAATTGTTTTAAACATGTTACACCTTGTTTTTCTTTTTAATTTATTTTGGCTAGTTAAAGGGGGGAGGGTGGTTACAAAGTATTCTGATGAAAAAAAAGATGGCCGCCATTCTGTAGACACTGCATATCTACAGGTCTCCAGATACCCGGAATAAAAATTAACCCTGAGGATATACTGCAAGATTTTCTACACTAATTGTTGGCTATAACTAATCTACTACAACTAAATATCGCTTGAGAGGTGAAAGAACCGGAGGAAATTAAACAAACTCACAGGATTAGATCTGATTGTCTGTCTGACTCTGAACAGAGTATTAAACAAAGGAACTGTCTGACTAGTAACCATGGATATTTACTATTCAGTTATACTAAAGATTTGCTTTGCTTCACAATGTCAAAAGAAGACAAAAGTACGGAAGCAACAACAACTAAAACCAAATTATCAGCACTTCAGTCACCAGAAAAAGATTCAATAATAAAAAGGCAGAAGACTACAAAACAACAGGAGCTTTCAAAAGCTGGAATGACAAATAAACCGGATCAACTGGCTAACATGGAAGATATTAAAACTGCTTTGTTACCCATCCAAGAAGCTTTGAAAGAACTATCAAACCAGGTACTATCTTTTGGTGCCACATGCAGTCAAATTCTTGAAAGGATGGATAAATCAGAAGCTAGAATATCTGAAAATGAGGACAGAATAACATTGCTTACAAAAAAAACAGACATTCATGACCTGGATATTCAGTCTATGCAAAATAAAATTCTGGACTTGGAGGCAAGATCCAGAAGGAACAATATAATTATCAGAGGAATTCCAGAAACTATCCAATACAATGATTTAATTTCTACCATCATACAAATACTCGAAATATTGTTCAATGACTCTGACATCGCCAAACAAATAGTTATAGAAGGAGCCCATAGAGCTCTCAGAGAAACACAAGCCTCTAACATACCTAGACCAGTTTACGTCAAAATACTCAACTACCAGGATGTAAATAAAATAATTCTAACTGTTAAAAAGAATGGAGGTTATGTTATGTGGCAAAATAATAGAGTTTCTATGGTACAGGATTTACCATTGCAAATAAGACAAGCTAGACAAGCATTATCTCCATACTGTAAGTTCCTCATTGAAAAGAATATCAAATTTCAAATGAAATACCCTAATACATTAATTTTTACAGTTGATGGCTCCAAATATTCCATATCTACAAAAAAAGAAGCAAAAGTTACCTTTTTGAAGATTTTTAAGTCTCTTCCAGCTTCGGAAGCTTGATCTGGCCATCCAGTCAGTTTACAGCAACGTGGATGCTGGGATTCCATGCTTACTACGTCTCGAGGCTTTGAAATCCTTTGTTTGTTCTTTTTTCTTCACCAGGCCCCTTGGTAAATGTTTACTTAGTTTCTTTTTGCAGCTCCAGCTCGTCCACGAAGATTTTCCGAACTTTTATGGCTTCTACGAACTGAGTCCCTTCGCGAAGTAACAGGAAGTCCTTTGGGTGCTGCTGAGGGTCCGTTTTCGAGGTAGCGCATCCGGAAGTCCATCCGCAAAATGGTTCCCCCATCGCGAACTTGAAGACACGATTACATGCTCAGGAAGTAGGAATATCTCTGTGGAAGAAGGGGAAGCTAGTTGGACTGTAAAACGAGCATTCGTGGACATTTAATGTATGTTACATGTTTTATTTCTTTAAAGGGAACTGTGAATCCATTCAGGTAGGATTACAACTGAACTAATAATGTACTGGTTTAAAATGTGTTATTTAACTGATATTTTAGAAGTATGATAGCTTTACCATAGTTATTCTTTTTCCTTAGGTAGTTTATCCTGAAAGTGGTTGTGTTAATAACATTGTAGTATACTTTATTATTTATTTTTCCTGTATTAATGATGTGTTTTTAATACTGCAAATGTTTAGATAATAAGGGGATTTAGTGTTAGGATAGTTAGTAGATAAAAAGACCAGAAGATATTATATTCTAGCAGTTCTAAGAATGTGAAGGCTATCTTCTTTTTATACTGGCATGTGGTTCTGACTGTTTTGGGAACTGTGTTATTTAGTCATCATTTTATAAATGTAATTATATTACCCAGTAAAGTATAGTTAGAGTGCTATTTTTATTCACCTTTTTTGCTGACATTATAAGTCTAAATAATTTAGATTATATAAACAAAGTCAGATTTAATACTATATTTAAAGGTTAAACATTTGTTTTCTCTTTCTTCCAGCTAACAATGTATATGGTGAATTATCTTGAGGTCAATAATGTTATTGTTTAATAGGGGTACTCTCATATATCTGTTTAGGTTAGATTTAAATATGATAGTTAGTTAACTTAAGGTAATACAACTAATTAGTATAACTAATAATATATGTGAACTATTAGAGAGGTATAATAGTAACTATGAGTGCAGTGAAGACCACTTATTTGATAGGTTTAACTAAATAGTGTGTTCAAGAGCTGTGGATAGTTATCAGTGTTTATTAGGGAATGTCTTGGTTAGGCTTTGTAGAGTTAGATGTAGTTTCTATAGGTTTTTTGTATGTTTTTGATGTTTTATTTTGTAAGATAAAGAATAGATGTTTAGTAAGGTTATTTACCCATAAAAGTTCTAACAGTGTAAAAAACCTATGTATGTCCTGGTCCAGGGGAATAGTGGATAGGCACTGGTTAGGGATGGGATGTCAAGATTGCTTCCAGACATTATATACTGTGCTATTATATTTGAATTTAGTATCGTTTCTCAGTTTTAAAATATCTTTAAAAGATTTAAAAATCTTAGTATGTGGATAGTAGACTCATGGAATACTAAAGGGCTCCAGAACTTGGAAAAAAGGAAATTATTTCTTCATTTATTTCTCCAGTCAAAGGCATATTTTATTTTATTACAAGAAACCCATTTGACCAATGACCAATGGGCTGTCCTTAAGGATAAGAAATGGATTAGAGAGGTGGTAGCTTCAGAATGGACAACTAATAGTGCAGGGGTGGCGATTATTATTAAAAATCAGTATCAAGAGAAAATTCTAGATTTTAAAATAGACAAAGAGGGAAGATGGTGTTATGTGATTCTTTCATCTACACTTTATGATAAACCTGTGGTGCTTCTTAATATATATATGCCCCATGTACCAACCAACAACTTTTTATAACATCACTTTATTTTATCCTGAATCAATATAATAATTGTTATATAATAATAGGAGGTGATTGGAATACATACCAAGATCCCAAATTAGATAAATCAAGTTCACACAGGTCCTTTAATAATCAAGCAGTGATAGCACTACAGGAACTTAAAACAGATTTTAAACTATATGATCCATTTAAATACACAAATAATTAAATGAATTCAAATAACTTTACATTTTATTCAAGTTGTCATAAAATGTGGTCTAGGATTGATTTTTTTCTAATTTCAGACGTACTAATGATTTTTGATCCATGTGTATCTATACAAGCTCGACATTTATCGGATCATTCTAGGATCACATTAATTTTTAATAAGGACACTAGACATAATATGCGTCTTAGAGGTTATAATTGGTCCCTAAATCCGTATTTATTAAATAAAGAAGATATAATTAAAGAAGTTCAAGAGACCTTTAATCAACTACTAGTTAATCTTTCTAAACACCGGCATCTGGCTGACATAGAATGGGCAACGACCAAAGCACAAATAAGAGGAATCTTTCTTCAAAAGGCTACTTATTATAAGAAAATACAATCTAGAGACATACAAGAATTGGAAACTAAAATTAAATTACTAGACCAGGATTTAATTGGGAACTATAGTAAACAAACTGAAACGGAGTTATTAAAATGTCAAAAACATCTTTTTTTACTACAAAATAGTAAATTGTCATTTTATGAACAGAAAATACTGGTAAAATATGCTAATCATATACAGATCCCTTCAAAAGCACTAGCGCGTATCATTAATCAATCGAAAATACCTTCTCAAATTTCTGAAATACACTTTAATAATAAAACATATACCAATACTGAAGACATTATGAATACTTTTGAATTAATATTTTCTCAAATCTATGGTGAACATCAGGAATTATTTATAAATAAGAGTAATAATGATTTTCTGCAGAAGATTATCTTTCCGAAAATTGGTGATGAGTTTCATGTGAATTTAGTCAAACCAATTTCCTCAGAGGAGATAACAGATACAATTAAGAATCTGAAGCCATATAAAGCTCCAGGTCCGGATGGTTTGACTACGGAATTTTATAAAACTTTTAGTGATATATTGGGGAAAATACTTCCACATGTATTTAACTATATAATCAATAAGAAAATTAATGATCCGCACTTTAATGCTTCGAAAACAATTCTTATACCTAAAGAGAATGCTGATCTGCAAAATCCGGATAACTATAGACCCATTTCACTTTTGAATATAGGTGATATGAATATTAACTGGATTTCCATACAGTCACCCACAAACCCACTTAACATTAACTTACATAACTTCTCACAACTAATCAATTCTATCACACACCCATCAAACAATCTCTCCTCCAGCAGTATCCTAGACTGGATCCTAGTATCTCATCCCCACTATTTCTCAAACAGTGGAACCCTTCCCGATCCCCTTGGTGACCATATACCTATCTTTGCTCATCGACTCCCCTTAACCCAACATCATTCCCATAACTACATTACAACACGTAACCAAAAAGACTTCAATCCTTCTAACTTCACTAACTCCCTAAAATCTATAAACTGGAATTGTCTAAAAACACTTCCTTTAGATGATGCTGTCACCCACTTCAACACCACATTCCTAAAACTGCTAAATGTCCATGCTCCTCTAAGAACTAAAAGAATAAAAACTAAAACTTCTCCATGGCTCACCAAAAATACACTAGCTACTATGAAAAGAGACAAACTCTGGGCTAAATATCAGAAAAATAAAACCCCCTCATCCACAATGACTATTGAACTCTTAGAAACAAAGTAAAAAAACTTATCATCTCTGGTAGACAAAATTACTTCTTCACACTTCAAAACAACAACAAATCAGATCCTCAGAAATTCTGGAAAGGCATCTCCACTCTACTTCACCCCAGTAAAATAGTCACCCCAACCCCTGACCCTAATGCCACTGATACAGACTTAGCCACTCAATTCAATACATTTTCCATCAAATCTATTTCTAAATTAACCTCCTCTTTCTCCTACAACACACACTCCAACTCACCTCCATCTTACCCCAACCACACTCAACACAACACTACTACCAATGACACTCTCGTATCTACTAACTCTCTTCCACACCTCCTCTCCTACTCTCACTCCATCTACACCTTCCCTCTCCCGACAATACACACCTGCTCTCCTACTCTCCCTCCACTTTATCTTCATCCCCTAACACCCCCTCTCCAGTCCCCCCCTCCATTCTCACTAAAACCTATACCCACATCTACCATACTAAAACTCCTTAAGAAACTAAAACCAGGCACCAATGCTCCCGATGACATACCTTCTAACTTTCTAAGCTTAGCAGCCGAAGGAATTGCCTACCCTATTAGCATATTAATCAACCGCTCAATTCAAGAAGATATGGCTCCCCAAATCTGGAAAAAGGCCTTCATCATACCTTTGCATAAAGGCGGTAGTAACAACCTTGTTTCCAACTTCTGCCCCATTGCTATCCTATCTCCCATCTCCAAACTCTTGGAAAAGTGCATCCACCTTCAACTCCTACCACATCTCCTAGATAACAACCTACTTTCTCCCACACAGCACGGATTTAGACCAAATCACAGCAGTATGACAGCCCTCCTCTCCTTTCTAGAAACTGTAAATAGTGCCCGAGACTCTGGACAAATTGTCTCTACCCTTCTACTTGACCTCTCTAAAGCCTTTGATACTATATCACATAGACTTCTTCTAACCAAACTCTCCAAACTCAACCTCTCCCCCTCTACTTTGAACTGGTTCTCTAGCTACCTATCTAATAGACATCAAGCAGTGAAATGGAAAAAGGCTACCTCTTCATTCCTTAACACCCCAACAGGCGTCCCCCAAGGTTCCATACTAGGTCCCCTCCTTTTTAACATATTTATAAATGATTTCCACAAAGCCATCCCTCTCTCCAATATCATCTAATATGCAGATGATTCAACCATTATCTGCAAGGCCTCCACCATCCCACCTCTCATAAAACTAACTCAAGATGCTTTCTCTACCACTGAACTATGGATGAAAGCAAATCATTTAGCACTCAACCCCACTAAAACTAAATTAATGATATTCACCCCATCTAAACACAACTCTCTCAATACAAACTCATTCTCAATTACTAGTGAAAATTACACTCCCCTGGAACTAGTGACAGAGACCAAACTACTTGGAGTCCAAATTGACAACCAACTAAAATTCAACTCTCATATACAACTCAATATTAAAAACACATCAAAAGCTAGGGATGCTCTATAGACAAAAACTACCTAACAACCACCACTAAAATCACTCTCTCTACTTCCTTTCTTATTCCCTCCCTTCTATATGGAGCTCCACTACTAACTAATCTACAAATCTCCCTGAAAAAACAACTCACCTCATGCTACAATAAAATAGCCAAGTTTGCTACCAACCAAAAGACTTACTCCCACCATTGCTCCTCTCTCCAACAACTAAAATGGCTAGAACTACCCCATCAGCTCTCCTATACACAACTATCCCTTGCTCACAAACTTATTTTTAAACCCTCCCTCTGTCCCTCGCTCTCTTCTGTACTTAAAATGCACAAACCTGGTAGAATATTAAGGTTCAGCAACCAAAATCTGCTTGAAGTGTACAAACCAACCCGTCCACCTGGCAAATACCTTCTCTCACATGGGTTAGCCTGCCTCTGGAACTCTCTACCTTCATCTATCCGTACTACCTCTAACCATTTTATGTTCAAAAAATCTCTTCATTCACTTCTACTTTCCCAGTGGGAATGCTCTTGCTCCCACCCTACTTAAATACCCATCTCCTGGACTCCTGCTGATGTTCTTGACTTCTCTCTCTCATTATCCATAATTTCCCATTTCACTGTTCATCACTAATGAATACATAAGAATACTCTGCACTCTCATATGTTGAACTCTCTTTATTAAATAACTCTAGTAGAATTTAGAATTTATGTATAATTTGATATAATCTGTCATCAGCTTTCTTTTTTACTTTTAAAACTTAAAATTAGTGTAACTGTTTTGCTTAGCATTTGATTTTTGCCTACTGTGACTTTAACAATGTTTAAATATGCCTAATACCTACTGTAACCTACATTGTCTGGAGCTTTTCTCCCCAGGACTCCATTGAAAATGGGTTCTTTTGGCCCAATGGACTATCCTGGTAAACCAACTGCAAATAAATAATTAAATAAATAAATAAATAAATGAATTATGACATCTATTTTGGCTAATAGATTGAAGAAGGTAATTAACCTGATAATATCAGATGAACAAGCTGGTTTTATAAATGGCAGACAAACTACTGATAATACGTTATCACTTCATACACAAATTTCTTATGGTACTCATAGAAATCTTAATGTTTATGCACTCATAATTGATGCTCAAAAAGCTTTCGATAGAGTTAATTTGGAATTTTTGTTTGATATTTTATCATATTTCAACATACCCCAAGACTTTATTTTAACATTAAAAAAATTATATAACAATCCCTATACAAATTTATTCATTAATAAAAATTTCTCAAAAAGAATACAAATTAAGAATGGTACCCGTCAAGGATGTCTGTTATCTCCTATATTATTCAATCTATATTTAGAACCATTATTTCTACATATCAAGCAAAATATCTATCATAATGCTCCAATAATATATGGTACGAAAATATCCATGGCTGCTTTTGCAGATGATCTTAATATTTACTGTATGACGCCTGTTTCAGATACTAAGAAAATATTAAAAGCAGTGGAAGACTTTGCAAGAATATCTAATTACAAAATAAATTAAAAAAAAAAACAAGTTATTTCCTTTAAAGACGCCTACACCCTTTTCACTTTTACCATTGGTAGGTCAGTTAAAATCCGAAGAAAAAATAAAATATTTGGGTATTGTTTTTTCAACAGATAATAGAGACTTTTATGTGAACAATGTGAAGTTAATTTGGGATCATATAGTGTCTGATTTAAAAAGATGGAATAATTTGAAATTACCAATAATGGCAAAGACCTCAATTATTAAAATGAACGTACTCCCCAGAATATTATATATTTTTAGAGCTACTCAAGTCCAAATTTCTAGGAAATTCTTCAAACAACTTCATACGGAATTAGGTAGATTTGTATGGGAACCTAGAAAACCTAGAATATCTTATGATAAACTGATGACTCCGAAAAACAGGGGTGGTTTAGATTTACTGAATTTTGAAGTATATTATTTAATAATAAATGCTAATAGAATTCTAAGAGTGGTTAACTTTGAAAGGTCCAGTCCTAAATGGTCACCCAAGTGGTTGATTCTGAATCTCAAACATGCTGCTGGGTTGGGTATTAATTGTAAGGCATTACCTTTTTTAAATAAAGATACCCTTAAAACGTACGCTCTGATGGAACATATCAGAGTATATATAATATCAGTACAAAGTCTGTTTAACTCACTAAACCTCTTACAATATATGATGACTTTCCAACCATTTCATAAGAACCCGAATTTGAAAATTGGTAATCAACTGATAGATCTTAAAAAATTCCCACTTATAAGTGATTTAACCATACTTGATTTATATCCTTTTCTTGGTATCTCAATAAACGACATGTTAAGAGAGATGAATCTTCCTAACTCATATTTAATTATAATGAGACAGTTAAAGGATATTTCAATAAGTTATTTTAGTAACTTTAAAATTAAAGAAGAAGACTTAACCATTTGCCTAAACGTATGGCAAACTCTTATGCAGGACTGCAAAAATATAACGGCTTCATATAATTTGATAAAAGACGTGAAATATAATAACCAAATACTCATCTAAATACTGGAAGGAGAAATTATTACCGATTGACGATAGTAAAATATTGAAAGCAATTAACTTAACCCTAAAATCAGTATCTCTTCAAAAGTTATTATTTACTCAGTTGATGATATTTAATAACGCTTATTACACTCGTCTCACTCTGCATAAATTCAACTCTAAAAATTCACCTAAATGTTCATATTGTATAGATCAAACGGCTGACCTTTTACACATGTTCTGGAGTTGTAAATGTATTTTCAGACTTTGGAATTCTTTAAAAATTCAATTACAAAAAATGGGTTATCAACAGTCTACACTTTCTTGGGAGTTTATGATTCTTCATATTCCTCTGAATAATTTGGATAGATCCCAAATGATCATACTCATAAATATTTTCCTGTTAATGAAGCTTTATATAGCTACAAATTGGCTGAATCCATCCCAGACTTCATGGGAAAACTTTAAAAGTGTAGTGATAAGACATATCTTAGCACATAAAATACTAATTAAAGATCATAAGAAAAGTATAAATAACACAAAAATATGGGAGCAAATCTTTAACATTGTGTTAGCTTAAGGTTCCAATCCACTTTTTCCCGGGAAGTACATACTTAATATGGAGGTTAGTATAGATAAGCCTTATATTGATACTAGATTTTTATTTTCTCTTTCTTTAATACTCATCTAGAAGTTTATATTAATGTATAATGATTTTATGTAACTGTTGGAAGCATGCATGTATATAATGTACATATGTTGTAGTATTGTATTAACATTTTGAAAAGAATAAAGATTTATTATTGAAAAAAAAAACAAAGTATTCTGATGATATAAAATTAATTTAGGTGGGTACTGCACCCAAGATGGGAAACAGCTACATGATTACTGAACAACTGGGTAATGGTAAGCTAAGATTTAAAGTTAGGAAGTTTGAAGTCATATACACTGGGAAATGGGTACATTTGTAAGAGTGAGGGGTAAATAGTCATGGAATGGGATACAGAACAAAAAATGGTACTGTTTAGTTCCTTAGAATTAACACACAGCTGTAAAACTGTTAAGCCAAAGGGGCAGAATTTAGTTTGAATAAAAATAACTGTTAAGTGATGATCAAGTAATGACTAGTGGATACAGTATTGTGACACATCTGGAATACACTGTAAGGATGAGGTGTTGTGGCACATCTGGAATACTCTATAAGGATGCAGTGTTATGTGTTATCTGGAATACACTGTAAGGATGCAGTATTGCGGGTTATCTGGAATACACTGTAAGAATGCAGTGTTGTGGCACATTTGGAATACACTGTAAGAATGCAGTGTTGTGGCACATCTGGAATACACTATAAGGATGCAGTGTTGTGGGTTATCCAGAATACACTGTAAAGATACAGGTGAAAAGATGCAGGGAATGTAGCAGCAGTCAGGCGATTTATAGAGATAAGTAAAGGGGGTGAAAGAGGCCAACAAAGCTGTTTGTATGTACACTGAGACACAGAAAAATAAAATGAGATAGTATAATGCTGCCCCCCCCCTGCACACTGTCCTTCCTGCATCATTGAAATTTTATTTATTTATTATTTATTTTATATTTGTTGACCGGGTTTGTCCGACTGAGCTAAGCAGCCCTTTTTTCAGTGGAGGCCCGGGGAGAATAGCTCCACATGTTCTACAGATTAACATTTACAAAAATAAGTGAACAATCAATAACTGGATTACAGAAAATATTCAAAGCAACATATACATGAAAAACAAGGATTTACTACAGTAAACTAATCATTATGCCTGTCAGATTTGGAATCCTACATCATTCAGAAGGACTAACAAAAGTTTTGTCACCAAATGTAAAATCTTACATTATGCAGATAAGAATGTATGTAATGTGCCTAGGATAGAGAAATTAATGTGAGACAAGGTGTAAAAAGTTAAAGAAAGTTACATACATTGGGAACAGATGCAGGTGTACAGTTAGGACTGATAAGCTGTTTAAGAGGGGTGGGTACAGAGGCAGGTCCATTGGCTTAATAGGTATTCTTTAGTGGCAAGCTTGAATTGACTAATTTGCTTGAGTGACCTGATCTGTAGTGGAAGTTTGTTCCAGGCCTTGGAAGGATTATAGCTATACAGAATACATCCTTTCTTAGTTTTTGGTTTGTGGATTTGTAGCAGATCTAGGTTAGAGCTCCAGAGGGATCTAGCAGGTGAATAGTGGGAGATGACAGATGATTGGGTAGGACAGTAAGAAAGCTGATAAAGGATAGAGTGGATAATCTGGAGTTCAGGGAGAAGACACTGGTGAGGTAGTTCTAGCCAGTTAAGGTGTTTGAGTGAGAGACAGTGATGTGACTTGTAAATTTGATGGGCTGCAAATTTGGCTATCTTTTTGTAGGTAGATTCAAGTTTGGCAGGGAGTGTGGAGTTGAGGCAAATAAGAATTTCAGAGCCATATAATAGACTGGGTAGGAGGTAGGCCTAAGAGAGAGTTACTTTAGCTTCACTGGTGAGAAACTTTTTGTTGCGCTAGAGGAGCCCTAGTTTCTGATGAGTTTTCTTGATACAGTTGTTAATGTGTAGATCGAATTTAAGTTGGTCATCAATGATGACACCAAGACGTTTAGTGTTAGTTTCCACCTCGATGTGTGGTTATTGAGGGACAGGATTGTGAAAGTGGATTTAATGCGGTTGTAGTTTTTAGGAAGAAAAAGCAGTAGCTTAGTGTTTTTTGGATTAAGAATAAGCTGGTTATCAGAGAGCCAGTTTTCTACTGAGTTAAAGGAAGTCTGTTTGTAGAGATGAGTTCAGAGGGAGAGTCAGCAATAGTGATGACAGTAGAGTCATCAGCATATTGAACCAGTGATGACCAAGGACAGGAAGAATAAAGAAGATTAGTGAAGATGTTGAAAAGTAATGGACCAAGGATGGAACCCTGAGGGACACCCATTTTAACGTATTTATTTATTTTACATTTGTTGACCGGGCTAGTCTAACTGGATATATGTCCATTTTCAGTAGAGGCCCAGGGAGAAAAGCTCCAATGGAATATTACATTGTTTATACAGAATAGACCATACAAGATTAGAATTAAAAAAAAATAAAGTTAGACAATATATGCAATGAACAACTATGATAGGAGCAAACAAGGAGAAAAAAGTCCTAATGTCTTTAAACAAAGAAATAATAATAAAAAAAATAGCCATAACTTGGAGAGGAGGAGAGAGTGCAGATTGCCACTTCACTGCTTGAAATCTGTCAGTGAGGTAGCTGGAAAACCATGCAACAGTAGCAGGGGAGAAGGTGAGAGATGGGGTCGAAAGCTTTAGAGAGATCTAAGAATAGGCAGGAGACAAGTTTGTTGTATGGCAAGGGATATAGTATTAAGGAATGATAGTAGGGCAGTAGTAGTATAATGCTTTGGTCTAAAGCCATGTGATTTTCAGAGAGTAGGTAGTGCATAACTGGCTGCTTCTTGACATTTTTGTCCTTTATGTTACTTAAACTTCATACTGTCATCATTGTCATTTATATGAAATTTCCCACTCTAGTCAGATGTTGTAGCTCAGCGATAGAGTGCATGATTCCTTTTTTATGAGGCTCTGGGTTCACTCTGCAGCATTTGCGATGCAATTTGTGCTTCACCCTTGTGATCATACTATACTAATGCTGGGTAAATCCTACATTAACCCCCCCCCCAAACACAGACTTGGGGAGTATTGCTAAAATATAGTCAGACAGGGTTTCAGATGATCCTGAGCATTCCAGTAATCACTGAGTCTGTGCATCCCTAGGGAGAAGTGAATAAGTAATGGGGTGTAGGAACTACGAGGGGTCTAGGGAGGCTTACCTTCCACATGTATTCTTTGGAGCAATGTTTTCACCACATGTACAGACTGCATTCTTTAGTACAGGCTTGAATTAAGCATTTTTCTAAGTTGTGGCTTAGTTGTTTTCATTTTCAGGATTTTGGCTTTAAGAGTATGTGCTACTTACGTATATACTTTGGGATTGCTAAGCTAAGGTTGATAACATGATTGTGTTGTTAAATTTGTTGTTGATTATCATTCTAGGACCCATCACTATGCCTCTGTTTGGAGTCTATGGTAACTAGAGTGCAGATAACAACTTTAATTTATTTATGCTAAATGTACTTAACAAGATTTTTTACTCCTCTGCTATTTACTATAGGGTGTTCTTTGTTTTTCAATTCTCACGTACACTTCAGAGTATTTTGTGTTTAAACATGATGTTAATTATGGGTAGACCCTGTCTGTCACAGCAGTCTAGAAAAATTCACCACTTGAGGTCAGATCAGTCAAGCTGCTTTTCCCAGTCACTCCTCTGCAGGTACCTCCATCATCTCTCACATGAAATTTAAAATCACCTAGCAAAATATAGAAACCACAGACAAATTATTTATGCTGTGTCATAGATCAGAAGGAGACAATCCTTGCACCAGTGCTGAAAAGAAAGATGTCTTCAAGCACGCTTCACCTCAAAATCCATTTACGCCTCGTAGATGGAAATGTCTTGATCAATGATATCACAGCCTTATTTATTTTTCATATTTTTATTGTTTGTTTTGTTTTTCTGATAGGATTTCTTGCAATTGTAATTGTAATGTATGACAAAGTATAGGCATGCTTTTCAGAATATGTATAAGTATTTAGTTGTCACTCCTTCCCCACATTTTTTTCTGGCTGGCACTTGAACATTTTGCATGAGAAGAAGTCATGATTTTTGGTACTTTTACTCAGAAAAGGTTGTGTAACAATTTTTATAGATATTTACTTAATCACTGTTGGATGTGGCTGTGCTCATTTGATGAACAGCCCTGATCAATATGTGTAAATAAATACATTTTTCCTCTGTTTTTGGCTCCCTGCTGCTGATCATCAGCTGTCCAGCGTTCCTCTCCCCATCCAGCACATCTACCAAACCCACCATACCATCCCCTGAGCTAAAGCCAATCTATGTCCAGAGCTAGTTAGAAGGTAGAGGAACCTATGTCAGCATGTCTGCTGTAAGGGAATGTTTTTTTCCTGTTTTTCCCATCCTGCATGGATATGAGGGTGTCCAGCAAAGAGGTGGATGGACTAAGTGTGAAAGATGGTAGGAGAGTGTCACTGAATAGAGAGAGATGGTGACAGCTGACACAACACTCTAACCCCATGTAGAAAATGGGAAACAGGGGGTTGATGATGATGATCATAATGCACTCAAAACGCACTCCAAGAGTGGGGTGAGCAGAGGACAACAGAGTTGAATGGTCTCCTGGTGTTCATGATTTCAGTAGGACACCCCCCCTTGCCTTTTCTAGGGAAGTCTAAAGCTGTAGTGCATCCTGAGTGCATGCTTCGGCTTCCACAACTGGATGGATGCAGCCATTTTCCTTTCCATCGCCTTCAATGCTGACCATATAATTGAATCCAGGACACTTGGGCCATAGTCAGGGCTTTTACCCTCTATGCCAAGGCACTGGCATAATAAGTGGAATGAAAGAAAGAATGTTAAGTCTACTATCATTCATTTAGGCAAAAACATGTGTTCATCTGTTTCTTTGTCATTCATTTGGGCAAGAAAATGTGCTTGATTGTTTCATTTTAGGTTCATAGGTTCATAAGTGTTTACTAGGCTAATGACCAAAGGGCCTTTTTTAGCCTAGCCATGCATTCCAAATCTCTGAAAAGTTCTGGCACCCTTGATAAGTGTAAGCAGGGACTTGGGAGATGAAACATTTACAAGCTGCAGCCTGGAATATGAACCATTTACAGGTTGTCATTGTCCATTAGAGACATAGGTGCCAAGTCAGGGATGAATTTCCTGTTCTCCATCCCATTGTCCAAGTTACACTTGAATTTGGTTAGGGAGGAACTCTCCTTCACATGGATGGGGAGCCTGTTCCAGAAACGGGGTAGTCCCTGGGATACATACCTGTCTCTTCAGAAGATCCTATTTATATCAAGACAAGGTTTATGTCTTTAGAATGGGTAATTCTGGTGCTGTGTGTTTTGTGGATATCCAGGAGGTCCATTAGAGTGGGGTCTGACAATGCCCAGTATACCAGACGCAGATTTCCCTTCAACAGCCTGCAGGTGACAGAATTCAGGGATAGGACCTTGAGGCAGTCTGCATAGGACATTTTACTTATGACCTGTATTCTTTTAGTGAGGAACCTCTGTGGACGTTCCAGTTGCTGGATATGCCTGGTTAGATAAATATCAAATGGGGCATTGTGCTCAATGATAAGTATGATAAATGTTGAATACAGTGAAACAATGACTTCCTACATATTTCACACAAAAGTACCTGGAATATCAAAATGCCTGGACAGTTTGCTGTTGCTTCAACTCAACATTTTCTCTTCTCTCCAAGTAGCTGCAACTTCAGAGCTGATTGTCTAAACTAGTAGAGAATATTGGTTTACAGCCATGCTACAGTTTGCACATGAAGTCCTCCTAAAAAGAAGTCATTGTTTGCTTCAGTTACTGGAATTAGTACTGCGCTTTCAAACAGTTGCAGAAACATTCATGTTTGCATTACAGCTGTAAAGTTTTTAAACTGACATATGTTACCTAAAACTCCCTGATATAATAGTGGCTCATCTTGTGTTACAAATAATAAGTGCATTTATCCATCTCTGAAAAAAGGTGTCCAGAACTCTTCCCCTACAGTCACTGCAGAGCTGGGTTCTAGACTTATGCTTACCAATTTATCATGATTTGCACTTATTCCAGATGTTTTGATACAACACAGACTAATATTTTTTCTGTTGCTTAAAAAGGACATTGTAGTTTTCAATTTGAAATTACATTCTCTTCTTAACCCACATTTCTTTTTAGGTCCCATCGTGGATTTCATACCTGCCCAGCATAAAATCCAATTTAGACTTTTTATGCAGTTATCTTCTGACTTTTGACTATAGACAGCTCATTTCCATGTGGTCTGCTTCTGGAGAAGTGAATAGAGATTCACTTAAAGGAGGCTTTTGTCTTTAGCCAAGTAACCAAGTAACTGGTTATTTTTATAGATAGACGTTTGTAACCTGCTTCTCCCAGATGTAAGATGCATGTTGTATACACATGTAGTTTATTCTCAGATGTTTCCAGTTCTTAATGAATTCTAGTCTGTTCAATGTGGAATACCTACTTAAATAAGCATCCCTTTTTAAGGGTTCCTTGAATACACTCTTAAAGAACACTCCCTCAAACACGCCCACTACAGCTCCTTTCAGGACAATGGTCATCTTCATTTAACTATGCCAAGATGCCAGTGATGTGGAAAGAATTAATTTGTTTGTTTGAATTGCTATGTTTTCTGTTGTAATTTTATATGTATGCATATGGTATTCTCTTAAAACTGTTATATATTTCTGAGTAACTTGCTTCGGATTTTAAAATGAATGCTTGTTGTCCATCTTAAATTTCATCTTTGTATACCCTTAATTCAGTGGTTATATTGTTAATCAGTTTTATAATGCTTGTATTCAGTTGCTTAATTTGCTCTTTGATTCAATGTTAAAGTAAAAAGGGTCAACAGACTGGCCCAGTTATGTAGATAGATAGATACATGGATAGATAAATAGTTGTTCAGGGATTATTGAAGCAATGATAACATTTGATACCATTTCCTTTACATAATGATACAAGTCATAAAGTGCTGCCCATTCCAATGTGTTAACCCCTGATTTAGGCAGCATTAATGGTTGCAAAGGCAGTAAAAAGCCCAGCAAGTATCTCAAGTTCCTCTTTGGTAGAAGACTGGTGACCAGCATTGGCTTCTTTATTGTATACCAGTAAGTGATGCATATAACTAAGTCACCTAGGAATAAGAGCTTAAAGTCACTACTTTTAATTTTCTATTTTATACATTGTATGCTAGATGATTTCTTTAATTTTGTTAGTCTCCTTAATGTTAATGTTGCCATTATTTGGCTCCCTAGCTAGGTCTTCTCTGGGTCCATTGTGCCAATGTTATTGTTCACTTGATTTTTTACATAATCGTCTTATAACTACAGTCCTATTTTTACTGACTGTGATACTTTTATTTCTTTTAGGTCATACACGCACCTTTCCTGCACATTACTTTTCCTAATGTTTACCTTCCCCCTTCTTAAAGTTAGTCCTTCTTCCTCTCACTTACTTTTTACCTCATTTGCAGTCTTTTTTCATCTTGATATGAAGTGTACTTTTTTGTTTCCTCTAGTTGCATAAAAATGTTTTATGTTTTTAGTTTGAAGCAGTTTTGGACACCATTGAATTTCCCTCAATTAAACTGAAACGTATACCTCTTACGTCCTATAAATTATTTTCTAAATGTTTTGTGTAAAAGTAGTTTTACAAGTGCTTGTATCATTTGAAGTTGGAATGAGATGTAGAGAGCATATGCCATTCTATAAGTAATCTGGACGTAAAAGTGCAGAACTATGCTTGTTTCCATTGGGAATTGCTGTATGAGTGATATCTTACTTCTTAAAGACAGTGAACTTTTTAATTAGATTCATATAGAAAGAGTTTACTAATAATACTTCATAAAATGGTAATTTGTCACTTACTGCTGTATGGTATGGTCTTAATAACTGTTTAATAACACAGTATATCCACAGTCTTTAACCGTAATAATGAAGTGTCAAATGTCTTAATGTAATGTAGCATAGTTTTATGTCATGTGCTAGAAATTATTTAATTCTGAGCAGTCAGTTTAATACCAAGACAAGCTTAGGCATGTAATATGCAGAAATTTAATATACCTGCACCTATTTAGATTAAAATAGATGTCTGCTTTAGTAATCTTATATGCATGTCTGTCATATTAATGGTGCCAGCTTCTGTTAAAACTAAATGCTGTCAGTAGGATGCAATGTCATCCTTTTGGGCATAAAAAAATCAAATATTATTTATCTAAAAGAACCACCATTATGGTGTACTGACAACTACTACACATAATGGAAGAAGCTTAAATTAGCAACAAAATTAACAGTCATTCAGACAGAATCACAGACTTAACGTTTACAGCCTGAGTTGTGAACATATACTCTACCATAAAAGCATTGAATATACTTATACATTGGTACACAATTATAGCAACATGTGTAGTTTCATATGTTTCCAAGAATGTATAAGCAGCTACAAGCATGGTTGCTAAATAATGTCAAGAAAATCTGGAAAGGATATCACAAGTGCTATTCTTGAGGTGTCAGTGAGGACAAAGGCTCTTCTAAATCTGTGACTTCTTGACCTGCTGTAGATTATCAGGTCTATTATGTTGTACAGCACTACAGGTGTGTCAGGTAAGCCCATCAGAGGACGTGTCTGAGAATGTCTCCATAAGTAGTAGGGCAGCGTACAGTGATGCTATTGCTTGACAGCTTTGCTGCCCATTGTTGCTTCTGTGAATCATAGACAAAACTGTCTACCATTTGCATAATTACTCCTCACCCAACATCCTCCAGGCACACTGTACCATATGTATGTATTCAAAAAAGTACACTCTGATTTGTGATTTATACAGGGTTCTGGTATGGGGATTAGGTAAATGGTAGTAAAACACTGTTCATAGGATCATAGCAGGTTTCCAGGCTAATAGCCCTGTGGCCCTTACAAGCCTAGCCAAGAGTTTATCCCCAAAAAGAAACCTCAGTCAGCACCTGTTGCCCCTGTCAATGAGGGACACAGGTGGAACCCCTGGGGCAAATTTGTGGTTTCACAGCCACTCAACGAGGTTGTGCTTGAAGAGCATCAGTGAGGTGCTCTGTTTGACATATATGGGAAGTCTGCTCCAGAGATGGGGCAGCCTCTGGGAGACAAACCTGTCTCTCCAGCAGGTTTTGTTGATGTCGCATATTAGATTCAGGCCTTTCGAGTGGGTAATGCATGATGAGTTAGACTTATGGCTATGGAGCATCTCTAGTAGGGCAGGGTCTGAGATTGCCTTGTAGGCGAGACATAGATCACCCCTGAGCAGTCTGTATGATACCGAATAGAGTGATATTGATCTGAGCCTGTCCGCATAGGACAGGCTGTTATCCAAAGATAATGGCATGAGTCCATGTGTGGTGGAACACATCTCTGTTACGCACATTCCTTTACAATTAATTATGCTGTCTACTTCTATGTGGAAGTTTGGTGCAGTATCTTTAGGTCTCTTATCTTTAAATAAGGTATGTGTTTATTTATTTTGCCATAGTAGAGCTTCTGCATAGATTGGTTTGTTTTCAGATAGTCTTGGATCAAAGCCACGTTTTCTACTTCGATTTAAGAAGCAGAGGCATATGCATTATATCTTAGTACACATCCCATCAGTAGCTGACCTGACAACAGACACTTAACTGGTAAGAGAGAATTTCTACATTCCAACAAAGCTACCTATACATCTGTATAACAACCACTATTAATGCTCTGACCTTGAACTGTTGTCTCGAAAACTGAACTGTAGACTGTCTAGACTGTACAAATCACGTCTTTAAATCGATTCCTATTCCTTCGAATATATCTTGATTTCCATGCATGTATGTTTTGGACCATTATAAGACAAAACTACCTAGGAATATTTTATGACTCAAAAACACAGGTTTAAGTGCTTTAATAACACTGTGGGGTTTCAAAAAAGCCTACACGATGATTTTGATCATGAGCATGTTGCTGCACGATGCTCACATGGCTGCGAAAAGTTTTAGATTCAATAAACTCTATGTAGTGGTGCGCACTCACACGCAACCATGGAAACTTTAGTGGCATGCAAATCATAGCATAAATAGCTGAAATGTATGTTAATGAAGGACATTGAGCGATTCAACAATCTGTAAAGTAACCATGTAGATTCTGTGCAAGTGTTGGCCATGTATGTGAAAGTTTACCAAATGTAGGAGTCTGCAAAGAAATTAGATTACATCATTTTCCATACATTTGTACAGAACAGACCCTAGCATGTAATCACACACACATTGTGACATTCCCAGACATGTTGGATGCTAGCAAATTATGTTAAAAATAGCAACAACTCCTTATTAAATGCCATGATATAAATGGCACTTTGCACCACCACCTCCAAATGAACAATGTAATCGTAACTAATGTAGACAGCTAAAAGTGTGAACCCCATGAAATATAGAATCCCCAGCCTGAATTCCTGTGTGCATGTATATAAACCTGAGTATTTCCCTCCATTGACTGTACAACATTGGGCTCCGTCAGTTTCCCTGCCTACACAGTTACCAACCATGCAGATTAAGGGCTGTCAACAAAGTGAAGATGCAAATGAGGTCAAAAACTCATTAGAATTGCTGAATCCCCAAAACATGTAACCCTGTAGGGATGTTTACTTTTTGTAGGCATTTCCACAGTATTCGTGTTGAATGCATGGCAACAGTGAATAATGACACCAGGGGTGTGTGTCAGGTTACACTTACAGAGGTGTACATGTAGGTCTGTGAAGTTTAAAAGTGTATGCAAACAGTGCACAATTCACAAGTTCTGCAGCTTCTTTATTGTTTGTTAAAATGTTTCTTATCTATCCACATTACATTAAAATTGATTTTTTTAATTTTTGTCCTTGTTTGAGTGATGTGATGCTTAGTGCAACCAAGGGAAATGGAGGAATGAATGGCAGGTTTCTTGATGCATGTTGCATAATTACACCTGTGGCAGCATGTGTATGTGTAGGGCTAAAGTATAGAAGTTTCTGGGTTCTACTACAGGGTCTGCAATCTTCCCTCTACTTTTTGAACTGCATGTTTGTGTGATATCACAGGCACAGACCAGAGTAATAAGTTCTGTTGTGTTCACCTTAGTTTAGTGTTGGTGCTCTCAACATCAATGCATGCAGAGTTAGTGCACGCTGAGGCATGAAGATGTGTGTTGTGCACCAGTGGGCACTAAGAGAGTTCATATATTCAGTAAAGTAGCAGATGTTTTTCATAACTGCTAATTACAGCATAAGCAGGTGATTTCAGTATGGTGGAGCTATTCAACAAGCTTTACAGCACCCATCTAACCTACATTCTGTTTTTTCCTGCATACTTCCATCCCATGGAAGTAGACACAAGGAAATTCTAAATCTGAAATAAAATTCTAACTGCTACATTTGCAAGGTAGATCCTGAATCTAGAATGTATTCTGTATTAATATTATAGCATATCCTTGTATAGCTTAACTTGGTGCAGCAATGAAGCAAATAGTGGTGGATTTATCCAAAACGTACCTTAACATGTGACAGCAGACACTTACTTTACTCATATGTGTCCATTACTTAGATTTTATTTCTTATTTTTCTCCTTTTCATTGCCCTTTTTGCGTGATGCACCACATAGCACAAATAGTGTAAGCAGGTAATGGATGTGTTTATCAGGTTTGGATGAAGTGCATGCAGACCACCTGTGAAGCAGACAGCCAAAAATAGCAACTGGATGCATTCAATTAATGCCCTTGGCCATCATGAAAACCCAGCCTGGAGCACACATGGTACTGGCTTCTATTACAGAGTGTGCAATCTTTGTTTTACTGCAGTGACATTGGAGTTTACAGCAATGAAGGGCAACATACACAACTGTTTCCTTAACATTCTTATGGCAATATATGTAAGTTTCAGACTGACATACATATGAGCCTGGTTTCAAATACACTATATACCATATAGTATTATTTTTACGGATGTTAGCAATGCTGCCCGCTTTTGAGCACCGCTTACCAATGCACAACCAGGTGTAACTTGCATGTACACTTTGTTAATCATCCTGCAAATCTGCTGCTCACTGTGCTATGGAAATGTATATATAGTGCTTTCTTATTGGTGTTTATTGTCCTTTTCCTTTGTATGACATAAAACTACATGTGAAAGCATTGCAAATTCAGGGCACATTCTCAGTATACATCGTATATTCACACTACATACATGTGTTGTCCCCACCAAAGCAATACGAACCTGGGGGGGGGGTCAGTATTTTTTACACACATATATCAACCACACTACAAAGTGTATTATATAATGTTGTGTGCTTCCTCATGGACAGGGCCATTCCATAGCGTTGATAAACTCGCTCTGCTAAACTCAAACATCCAACTATGCTCAATAAGGGTACTTGTATTTTTCCACAGCTAGATTTCTACACACCTAGGACACACTCTACAGTTAGACTACTGTCCTCATATTAACCAATGACTCTATGTACCTATATAGGCCTCAGAGCCTGTTGTGCTGCACCATAAGTTAACGTACAGCCATGTAAAAGTCAGACTTCTGCTGTAGAGCTTGCATAAAGTACTGAGTTCTGTAGTCTGTATACGTAGGTAGGGGTAATGTTGTCAATGCAGTCAACTGTGTGTGAGTGTGTGTGTGTGTGTGTGTGTATATGTGTGTGTGTGTGTGTGTGTGTGTGTGTGTGTCCAGCTAGAAGAGCAACTGTGTATCCTGCAGTTACCACCTCGATCCCATCAATTGACAGTATTTAGATACTTGCACCTGCCTATAGATCCATTTCAGGCAGCCCTCCTCCCACCTTCTTCTCTCCAACATGCACTGCTGATGTCATCAACTATAAGTGGACTTGCAGCCATGTAAAAGTCAGACTTGTGCTGTGGCACTTGTGTAGACTACTGTGTTTTGTAGTCAGTGTACCTTAAATAGGTAGGGGTTCTGTTTTCACTGCAGTCAACAAGGTGCGTGTGTGTGTGTGTGTGTGTGTGTGTGTGTGTGTGTCTACTCAGCAGAGTAGGTGTGCTATCTTACAGTTACTTCTCTAATGGCATGGCTTGCTAGTCATTTCATACTTACACAAGTCTACACATCCATTTTATGCAGCCCTCCCAACCTCTTACCTCCCACATGGCATTCTGATGTTATCCACTATACGTTAACCTGCAGACATGTAAATGTCAGACTTGCTCTGTGGCTCTTGTGTAGAGTACTGTATTCTATAGTCTGTATACTTAGATAGGTAGGGGTTCTGTTCTCACTACAGTCAATTGTGTGTGTGCGTGTGTGTGTGTGTGTGTGTGTGTGTGTGTGTGTGTGTGTGTGTGTGTGTGTGTGTGTGTGTGTGTGTGTGTGTGTGTGTGTGTGTGTGTGTGTCTACTCAGCAAAGTAGGTGTGCTATCTTACAGTTACTTCTCTAATGGCATGGCTTGCTAGTCATTTCATACTTACACAAGTCTACACATCCATTTTATGCAGCCCTCCCAACCTCTTACCTCCCACATGGCATTCTGATGTTATCCACTATACGTTAACCTGCAGACATGTAAATGTCAGACTTGCTCTGTGGCTCTTGTGTAGAGTACTGTATTCTATAGTCTGTATACTTAGATAGGTAGGGGTTCTGTTCTCACTACAGTCAATTGTGCGTGTGTGTGTGCATGTGTTTGTGTGTGTGTGTGTGTGTGTGTGTGTGTGTGTGTGTGTGTGTGTGTGTATGTGAGAAAGAGATGCTAGTTGATATTACAGAGATCCTTTTATACCAGCATGTGGGACACTGTTATCAGCATATGCTCAACACACAATGCGTATATACCACCACATGCTCAACAGACAATGCTGATGTGCCACCACATGCTCAATAGACAATACTGATGTAATCAGCTATATCAGATTATTGCATGTACAACCATTCCACCACGGCAGGATCAAACACTGGCCTGGAGCCCAGGCAGACATCACCATAGGTTCATAGGAGCTTACTAGGCTATTGGCCCTAGGGCCTTTATAAATCTATCCATGTTATACCATTGTTTCCTTATTGACCAACTTGTATTGTTTATAATTGCAGTGCAAGTATATGATCATCACTGACTGCCCTTATCCAAGAGGGACATGAGTGACACACCCGAGATAAATTTACATTCTCCCATCCAGTTGGCTATGTTACACTTAAATAGGGTTATTGAGGAGCTCTGTTTTAGGTGAAATGGGACTCTGTTCCAGAGGAGTTGCAATCTCTATGAGACATATCTGTCACTCCAGCATGTCCTGTTAATGTCACAGGCTAGGTTAAAATCCCTAGAGTGAGTGAGTCTTGTCCCATGTGACTTGTGGGTATGAACCATTTCTATTATGCTAGGGTCTGAGACTGCTCTATAGGCCATGCACAAGTCGCCTCTCAGCAGCCTATAAGATACAGAGTGCAGTGATAGGGCCTTCAGTCTGTACAAGCAGGTCATGTGTTGCAGGCCCTGAATTGTCTTGGTATGAAATCTCTGAGACTTCTCCAGCTGCTGCAGGTGTCTGGTGAGGTACATACATAAGGGAGTATTGTACTTCATTAGTGGTCTGATAAGGGATGAGTACAGAGGAGTTATAAGATCCTTAGCTCTGGATGTGATACCCTTACTTAAGAGATGTGCAACATAGAAGGCCTTCCTTACCACTCTGGCACATAGTGATCGCAGTCAAGGGTGCTATCAACCTGTGTTCCCAAATCTCTCACTACAGGATTTCAGCTAAGGGAGTACTGTTAATATTGTAATGTACTGGGATTCCCCCTTGGCTGTAAGGGATGATAATGCATTATTAAGTGTTTATCTTGAGTCCATGGCTTTGGTACCAATATTTTGTCTGTGTAAGGCCTTTGTGTAGTATGTCAACATCGTTGGATTGCTCAATGTTTGCACCCAGTTTGCAGTCGCCAGTGAACATGGTAAGCTACAGGCCATCTGTTTTTCCCTGGACATCTGAAAAATACATTCCAAATGATAGTGGGCCCAGCACAAATCCTTGTGATACACCAATGGCAAGTGGTCTGCTGCTAGAGGTGGAATCCCCAAATCTGAATGCATGTGCTCCATTGGTGATCTATTTGGCTACCCATCTGGTGACATATGGGTCAATACCCAGCTGTGTGTGTTTATAAATGATCCCTGAGTCTGGGATTGTGTCAAAAGCCTTGGCTAAGACAGACCGTATGTAGTGATGTTCATCGTGTTACCCTGCTGCAGTCATCACACTTGGGTTATTCTGTCGTCAGGCGGTCCCGCAGTCGGCCGGAATTCCAAAGTCTTGGTCCGGCGTCGGTTGCTGTCGCCTCTTCCCTGATGTCAGTGCGCCAGGGGTATATATAATGCAACCATGCAACCAATGCCATTTTCTTCAGTCTTTCTTGCCGCGCGGTGCCCGAAGCAGAAGCAGTTCGCAAGTGCCGGTCGGCCAACTCCTGAGATTTTCGAATTCGAATTTCAGACCGAAGTCTTCTATAAAGCTAAGTACACCGTTGGGGAAACTTTTCTTGCCTCAGACCGATGTCAGAAAAAGTTAACAATTGTATTTCTTGTGGGAAGCAAATACCTCATAAGGATTTTCATTCTTATTGCATACCTTGCCTAGGCCCAGACAACAATGTCACTTATTGTTGGTTTTGTGCTAGATTTAATAAGCGTACTATTAAAAGACGCTTTGATTTCGCACGATACTACTTCGGTAGGAAATTTAACTACAACATGCCGTCGGAGCAACCGACTACCGGCGTGCACAAAAAACGCAGGGATAAGGACAGGCAGCTCAGGCCTAAGCCAGATTCAGAGGCCTTGGCTGATCCGGTCTCCGGTTCTCCGGTCCTCAGTGAGGCTCCGATGCAGCCCCTGACTACCGCAGATCTAGAACCCGAGACCGCTACGGAAATTTTGACGTAATGTACCAGGCCGACGCAGCCTTTTACTTCAGGCCCTTCCGACGACTTTGCTTCAAAAGACGTCGGTGCTACAGAAACGCCATCAGTTTCTGAAGGCGTTTTCAGACCGACGACTCTCACCATTAAAACATTTTCTAAGTTGTAGACTCCTTCTAAAACTAAAAGGACTGCACTTCAGTCTCCCGTTCAAGGCCCTATGCCTAAGAAACAGATGCTCAAAATGGCTGAAGATTTGATTTCTTTAATCAGGGGTTCACAGCCCCCTCCTGACAAAAGGCCCAGACAAGAGGAAGATTTTGCTTCCTCTGAGCAAATGTCCATTTCTTCAGACTCCTCTGAGGACCAAGACTATTCCTTCTCTCCTTATGAAGATTCTGATGCTGAGGACTCTATTCCCTCAGCTTCTCCTCCTGAAGACTACTCCTTTGGGTAAACTTTACACACTATGAGGGAACATTTTCACTGGGAAGGTCAAGACTACTCTGATTCAAAGAAAAGGCTCAGAGAGTTTCTTTTACTCCCCCAACACAGACCACTTGCCATCCCACCAGTTTTGGACATTGTGGATGATGTCTATTTAGAATCCACTTTCAACCCAGACTCTCTACCTCCTGCTCCAGCTAAGCCTGACAGATACTACAGAGTGCCTGATTCCCACAAATTTCTTTACAAAATCCCAGTAGCTGACCCAGAGACTATCTCCCAGGGTCCCAAGGGGGCTAAGGCTTCTATGGCTAAAAACCCAGTACCTTCTGAGAGGGATTCCAGAGCACTAGACAGGTGGGGGAAAAAGGTTTACACCTCAGCCACACTAGCTATGAAGGAACTGAATTGTCAATTTCATATGCTTAAGTATCAGCAATTTCTAATCTCTCAGTTAAAGCAAAGAATAACCACTCTCCCTCAACAATCTGAATTGAAAGAAGTACAGGATCTGTTGCACGCCACTGAGCAGGTGGGCAAACATACCTTACAATGTGGGTTTGATTCTTTGGAGGCCTCCTGCAGAGCAGCTGTCACTGGGTCTGTTATACGTAGGCATGCTTGGTTAAAGGAACAAACTCTGCTTGATCATGTTAAAGCAAAACTACTAGATGCTCCCTTACAGCAGGATGTGCTTTTTGGAGTTAAAGCAGAAGAAGTTTTAAAGAAAATGGAAGATAAGGCAAAATCTATGCAGACAGTCAAAGATTTCCTACATGTACAACCCCCTCGCTTCAGCAGAAACTGGCCAACAAAAAATTGGTCCTTTCCAGCCACTGACAGACCACAGAGGGGTAAATACAGACACCCAAGGGGCAGAGGACAACCACAAGCCCAGTATAAACCTCGCCAATGGGGCACTACAACACAGAAGGGAGGAGAAGACAGGCCTCAATCCACCAGAAGGCAAACTCAATGACTTGCACCTCATCTGGCCAAGCAATACTCTCCTGGCAGCCCCCTTGGGGGAAAACTCGCACTTTTTGCAGAAAACTGGCACAAAGGACAAATGGGTCCTAGACATAATTTTACGAGGATACAGATTCCACTTTCACACCTTGCCAATGAAAAGAGGGATGCCAAACCTGCCACAAAATCAATGGGCAGAGGCACAAAAGCAAATTACAGCTCTCATGGACATGAGAGCCATTCAACTGGTACCTACTCGAGAGCAAGGCCAAGGATTTTACTCAAGACTCTTTCTAGTGCCCAGAAAGGACAATGCCTGGAGACCAATTCTGGACCTTTCAATTCTAAACACTTACTTACAAGTACCCAAATTCAAGATGCTAACACTACAGCAGCTACTTCCCATGTTGGGCAAGGAAGCATGGCTAGTAACGTTGGACCTCAAGGAGGCATACCTGCATGTCCCTATCAGACAAAGTTGCAGAAGATACCTCTGTTTCATTGCAGGTTCAACCCATTACCAATTCTCTGCACTGCCTTTTGGCTTATCTACTGCACCCAGAGTTTTCACAAAATGCCTGGCACCAGTAATTGCATACTGCAGACAAAGAGGAATTCAAATATATCCATACCTGGAGAACTGCCTCATCCAAGCAGAAAGCAAAGACATTCTCTTACATCATCTGGCCTTTGTAAAGCATCTACTAAACTGCCTGGGGTACACAGTAAATGAAAAGAAGTCAAAACTAGTACCCTCACAAAAAATGATATTCCAGGGTGCCAGCTTGAATACAACGGCCCAGAAGGCTTATCTTACGCCAGACAAGCAAATACAACTGACTCAATATTTCAAGACAATGGCAACAAAGACCCAATTAACTGCAAGAAAAATTCTGCAGGCTTTGGACTTCATGGCATCTTGCATACTAATAATACCATTTGCAAAGCTGCATATGAGGAAATTACAGTGGTACCTAAAAAGCGTATGGTCTCAACACAGCCACAGCTTGGACACAATGATATCTCTCATTCCCTGCCTACAACAGGAATGTCTATGGTGGTCACAGGCATGTCACCTCAACAAGGGTCAACCTTTCACCTTGCCCACAGCCAGGCAGACTATCACAACAGATGCTTCAGACTACGCCTGGGGGGCACACATGGCAGGACAATGTATTCAAGGCCTATGGACTGCAGATCAAAAAAATCTGCACATAAATCAAAAAGAGATGCTAGCTGTACAGAAAGCTCTGACAGCCTTCAAGGATCTATTACATCCAGGACAACTTGCAATAAAGACGGACAACACCACAGTAATGTGGTACATAAACAAACAAGGGGGTACACATTCCTACCCTCTATGCAGGCAAGCAATGATCTTATGGAACACAGCTCTGGCCTACCAAGTCCAGTTACAAGCTCAATTCCTGCCAGGACAGAAGAACACATTGGCAGACGACCTCAGCAGAAACATCAAAGATCCCCACGAGTGGAAACTAGATCCACAAATATTTGCAATGATAACTCAAAAATGGGGCCTTCCAAACATAGACCTGTTTGCCAGACCTCAAAACTACCAACTGACAAAATTTTGTACAAGGACATTCCACCATCAAGCTTGGAAAGTGGACTCTCTCTTTCAGTTGGAAAAACCTGACAGCATATGCCTTCCCTCCATTACCTCTCCTCACAAAGGTTCTTTTGAAGGTCAAAAAGGAGAGACCACGACTGATTCTCATAGCCCTGGACTGGCCATGCCAGCACTGGTACCCGCTATTGAAAAATATGGCCCACAGCCCACCATGGATATTGCCTCAAATACCTCATTTGCTCGCACAACAAAGCAAACAGATTCTTCACAGCCAGCTCAAAACTTTAAATCTGGCTGCATGGCAAATCAACTAAACATCCAACCAGCTCCTCTTTCACAAGCAGTTCTGGATGTTATTCTGGAAGCCAGGAGGCCAAGCACCAGGAAGGCTTATTCGGACAAATGGAAAAGGTTTTGTGCCTGGAACCAAGCTAAAGGCCAAGACACAATTCATCCTCACATGCCTCACATTCTACAGTATTTAGCTGAGATGTTGCACAAAGGACTTTCCTTTTCCTCATTTAAAATCCATGCTTCAGCTATTTCAGCTCACTACAACACGGATCCACCTTTATTTTCACATCCTCTTCTAAGACAGTTCCTCAGAGGGGCAAAAAACATTAGACCACCCAGGAGAGCTCCTACACCAACATGGGACCTCAACTTTGTTCTGGAAAAACTAACACTACCTCCCTTTGAACCAGCTTTCTCTGCAGATCTTCAGTTCCTATCATGGAAGACTGCCCTGCTCCTAGCAATAACTTCAGCTAGGAGAGTCTCAGAGCTACAGGCACTAATGGCAGTGGAACCTTTCCTCATTTTCATCAAGACAGAGTTTCTCTATGAACTAATCCTTCCTTTATGCCTAAGGTGGTTTCCAGTGTAGCTTTAAATCAAACCATCCACTTACCCACCTTCTTCCCCAATCCACAGAACAAAGGTGAGAGACTCCTGCATTCCTTGGACATTCACAGGCAGCTTCGTTACTACTTGGACAAAACTAAGGCTTTCAGAAAAACTGACCAGCTCTTTGTATCCTATGCTACAGCTTCTCAAGGGAAGGCTATATCTAAGCAAACCATTTCTAAATGGATAGGTCATTGCATACGTTTCTGCTATACCCATCATGGGAAACCAGTTCCTGCCACCATTAGATCCCACTCTAACAAGGCAACAGCTACCTCTACAGCCTTTCTCAGGGGGTTCCAACCAAGGAAATTTTAGAAGCTGCAACTTGGAGTTCAGTACACACCTTTACCAAACACTATCACTTACCTCTTTACTCTAAGTCCAGGGCGGGCTTCACCACTGCAGTTCTGCAGGGCCTTATTGCCTCCACTAACCCTCTATGATACCTCCCCCCTACCTTAGCTTTGGGATTCAACCCAAGTGTGATGACTGCAGCAGGGTAACATGATGAACATAGTACAGTTTTGTACCTACCATAAATGTAGATGTTAGAGTGTTCACCCTGCTGCAGTCCAGGTTATCCTCCCTCCATCCCCTCTGATCTACTGGCAAAATCTCTTCTTTGCCTTACTGATGTATTTGCTTATAGCTGAAGGGATTTTGTGTTTGTGCAGTGTTCACTCCATTTGGTACTAATTCTGACAACCTTTTTGGGGGCACCTGACATCTGGGGCAAGAAAAACTGAAGAAAATGGCATCTGTTGCATTATATATACACCCCTGGCGCACTGACGTCAGGGAAGAGGCGACAGCAACTGACACCGAACCAAGACTTTGGAATTCCGGCCGACTGCGGGACCGCCTGATGACAGGATAACCCAAGTGTGATGACTGCAGCAGGGTGAACACTCGAACATCTACATTTATGGTAGGTACAAAACTGTACTTTTTGCCTTCATCCAGGGCTCTGGTGACATTCTCAAAGTTGTCCATCAGGTTTTAATAAGCATGATGTACCCTTAAGGAAACCAAATTGTATCTGGACAACACTTTGAAGGTCACCTGCTGTACGTCTTTGTTGATAATGTCCATGATTATTCTCTCCATGGTCTGGCAGATATGGCTGGTGAGGCTTAGGGGTCTATAGTTTCCAGGGCCAGTTGTTGGACCTGTTTTGTGGAAGGGAATTACTGTTGCTTGTTCCATCCTATTGGGATAAAGCCAGTACTTAAACTGTGGCTGAAGAGAGTGCCAACTAGTTCTGCTACGTGCTGTTTCAGACCATTTAGTAGGTAGCCTGTGATGTTATCCACTCCCATAGAGGCTGTTTTTCTGCCTATGGAGAGTGTGGTTATGGACTGCTCTTTGCAAATACTAGGTAGAGGACTGGTGACAGGTATTCTTTCTGGTATGTCTGGTGGGAAAAGGGGGGTGAAGTTTGCACCAAACTCACTGGTAGCAGGTTGGCAATGTCCTCAGAGTCAGTATGAGTGGTATTGTCCACTACTAGCTCAGCACAACGCTGGCCCTTCACTTTTAGATTTCTGCTGTAGCTAAAGAATACCTCCTGATTATCTTTAGCTAGGGATGCTAGTTTAGGTTTGTACATGGCTTTAGAGGACTTTACAAGATAGCTAATTTCCTTGTTCAAGCTGTGGAGGGTATCCTTCCTCTGCTGAGTCAGTTCACTCTCATTCTTAGACATTAATTTCTTCCACTTGTTGTATATCCTATGTATGCTTGGTACTCACCAGGGTGGCTTGTTTTCTATAAAGACCATGTTTTGATCCATTCACGTTCAGACAACTCTATACATTTGTGCAGGTGTTTATGTAGGCCATTTCTGTACACCTCTGTATAGTACTCGTTGTTGACAGTGGTAGAAGAGTGTTTGCAACTATTTATGTCATCAGTTAGGAGGATATAGTTTGCTTTGGATAAATGCTTCATCCTTTCTGCTCTTGAGGGGGTGTTGGGTATGATTGTGAATGTGAATGAGACTGAAATGTGATTCAACCTGACCGAGGGGGGGGGGGGGGGCAGTGCAAAAAAACACTATGTTGGTGAGTATTAAATCTAGGTCATTCGAGCCCCTTGTGGGGGTGCAGACTATCTGTTACACAGCATGTGTATTAACAAAGTTCATGAACCTTAGGGTGAGTGTGTTAGTGCATATATACGACTCCAAATCAATGGAAGGATAGTTAAAATCACACATGACCAAGGTGTTTAGCTGTACAGTGAGTGACTCAAGTAGGTCCAAGTAGGCAGAGTGGTACTCGTGGATCATGGTGGGGGCCCAGTAGCTAACAATGATATGGAAGGGGGTTTACATACAGTTAGTTGGACTTGGAGTAGAGCTACAGAGTCATACTCTTTGTCTTTATTGAAGATGTATACACCTCCATCTTTGGTTCTTTCACACTCATTTTGATGTCTGAATGTGTGGAAGGCATTGTAGTCTTGCACAGCCAGGGGGATCTCTGCAGCCTTGTACCATGTCTGTGTGACTGCACAGACATGGGCATCTTCCAAGGAAAAGAGTTCTTCTAGTGTGTGCAGTTTCTGATTTAGACTCCTTGCATTAAGCAGCATAACGTAAAGTTTATCTGTAGTGAATTCTTTTACATTGGGACACTAGTTGCTGTGACATTGCCTAAAAAGGCACTATGGGGCAGGCCAGCACCTGCGTGCAGTACAGTGAGGTACATCTCCAGTCATTCGCTGCAACGTGGATTATGACAGAGTCATAATGGTACTTGTTGTTGAGAGACTTGAGTGCGTGTACTTTCTGACAAACCCTGGCACTTGACAGGCAGCTGACTGTGACCTTCTCCTTGTCCAGCCTGGCAAGGGAGATATCTCTGTGTCTTACTATGGAGTCACTTATTAGCATGCCATTTGGTTTTCAGGTGTTTTGCCTGAGGGGCTTATTGACTGAGACACTGTTGTTTGTATTATTATGTGTAGTGGATTCTGTTGGGTCTGCACTGCATGCAGTAGGTTTGCGCTTGGGAGATCTCTGATCTTTAGTTAGGTTACTAGTGAGTACCTCTACATATGTGGGTTTATGTGTTGTGAGCCTGTTATGTGCAATAGGTGAATTGTGTGTGCTGACATGTTTGATAACTGGTTTGTTGTTATGTGAGATGATTCCAGATTCATAGTGCAGATATGACTCTCACGTTGTATTAATTTGTTTTAGCAGTAATTGGTTGTCAGTATACGCAAGGCAATTGCTCTGTTGCCTCAAGATGCCCATGTAAATTAGGCTACCTAGAGAAATGATGGGAAACTGTCTGTCCATTATGGATGGTATATACTGTAGTAACTACTGAATAGTGGGCTAGATGGACCAGGTATTGGTGTAAGACTAACAAAATGTGTTTATTCTATGGAGGGCCAGGGTTACAAAAATGTGTCAATGTTTCACAATGCACAAATGAGTTGCTCACAGGGCAGCAGTTCAAGCTCTGAGGAGCTAAAGTAAACTGAGTGCAAACCTGCCAAAATACAATGCTGGAATATAAGCAAAGTTAAACTGTTTTAAAAAGTAAACAAAGGGAAGGGCCAAGAGTGAGTCTAATTCTAGCAATCACCAACTCAGATGGGTTCCTGGCTGCATAGTTCTGCCACAAGAGTGCAGGGGGGCATTCCTAATGTAAGAGGGCTGGTTTTAGTGCTTCAGTTATACCAAACAATCTAGGTTCAGCAAACCTGAACTGAGCCTATGCTATAACATGCAAAAGTACTAGAAATCCAAAGTGCAGAAAATTACAATCACAACAGATGAACAAGTAAAGCAGCAATTCAGTAGAATACTTCAGCAAGAGTGTAGACAACAAACAAATGCAGATATACTAAGCACTAATGTAGCTATGCACAGTGTGCATCAGGCACAAAGCTTTTGTGTTCCTAAATCCAAAAGAGAGAAAACACGGATATGACGCAGTTGTCATCACTTGCATAGGGTGCTGGGGGGTGGGGCAGGAAGCCTAGGCTGACACAAAAAGGTCGGTGAGTGTGTTTGAGAGAGAAATAATAGCAGGCAGGCTGTGTGTGCATCTGTATGTGTCATCCAAGTGAAAGTGAGAGTCTGCTAGAACCCCGCCAATCTAAGTGCTAGCTCTACATCTTGTTATGCTGGATAGGTGTGAGTAATGCATGGTAGATATGGCACTTCATTGTTGTCTCCCCAACTATGAGAACTGGTTCTGCCAAGAGTTGCATTAGATCCTCCATTCCCAAGGTCAGATGGAGTGCTGTTACCTGAGATTGACTGTTGTCTGTTGGACGTGCTCCCTTCATGGGAATGCCCAGGACCAGGACCCCATTGCCTTCCACATCTGGGTGTGGACAGCACACTCATTGATGGACCATTGGAAGTACTGCCACTATGGGAGCATGATCAGGAATGGATACACAGCTATCAGCAGATGTTGTGGATGACCTATGCCCACGAGGATGCCATTCCCCTTTCAGCAGATGTTCCATCATAGACACTGCTCATTCCATGACAGATAATCCTCGGTCCATCACAGGCATCCCTCATTCCAACATGCCATTCATCCAATCCAGGGAATCGGTGATAGAGTAGAGCAGTCATGCATGTCAGACTCTACCACATCCACAACACTGAGCATCTGTCTGGAGCACCTTTCTGAACATGCCTCTGTCTCCATGATGTCCCTAAACATACTTTGTGTGACACAGGAAGAGACACCTGCACCAGGTGGAGGACCAGGCCACCTCTGAGCATCCCTATCAACCCTCCTGTGTGGCACCTTGCCAACACCTTAACTACAGCCAGATTCAACAGGCACTAAAGCCACAGTGGCCATACTTCCCTACTCAATGTCATCACCCTCCACCTGTCTTATATCTATGGCATCAGTGGACTGGGTAGGCATAGGCCTACTGGCTATGTCCAGGGAAAAAGAAAGGGGTGGTGGGATGTCATCATCTGTGTCAGATTCAACCTCTGTACCCCCCCAACTATGCCTCAGTTTCACCACCATCATCATCAGTGTCTGATGAGACACTCACATGAGGTGGCACAGGGCCCACACTCTCACTGTCATGATCACCTGTGATAAGAAGGGAGAAACGCAGTAATACATTAATACCCACACTACAATGGTGCAGTATATGCTAAACAACTAACACTGCTGCCACTGTTACAGACAATACAGCAATACATACAACAGACCTAAAATGACACACTATGTTTTTTTAGAAATGTATCTGCAGTACTGAAGTAACTTTATTTGGCTTACCATCTGCAGGAGGTATACATTGTTGGATTCCTGACAATCCTAAAGTAAGTTAAGCAACAGGTAAGGACAACATAATCACATTTAACAGTAAGACTGGAGGTACTACATGTACTCCTCTCAGCCTGCATGAAGTGTTAGTTCAACAAGATGGGGCCAGCAACCGCAAATTGGGCTTATCACTGTACCAATCTTCAATCCTCCCCAAAAAAGACATGTGACGCAGAAGTAACTTTTATTTCAGTTGTTTTAACTATACAGAAGTATTCAACTGGTCATGTAACAAAGCCTTCCTGGACACTCTTCCTGGTACCGAGAAGGAGGGACACCCACATCAAACACATATTGTGGGCCACTCTGCTGTGAGTTGCCCTGTTGTAGAAGATTCACCAGAAATTCCACACTGGGGGCGAGTGTGGTTTTGCAGCAAGCCCACCTCCCGACTACACTCTGATCTCGGGCAACAGCAGCTGCACATCTCTGTGCAGATGTTAGCATGCCAGTGGCCGTATGGTGCACATGTTCATAAGTATGGCTGTGGCTGCCATGACATTTATGTTTGCAGTTATCTGCCACCATACATTTATACCGGGAAATCATAACAGAGAGAAGTTTGAAAGTAATGAGACACAGTTTCTGGCTTCACTACCCTCACAAGATCAAACCGGCAGGATCCAATACATTGTGAGTAACAAAAACAACATAGCCTTATTTGTGCATAACAGTAGCTCAGCCTGGGTCCTCCCCCCTTTATAGAACATTATACCCTTGCATGTTCCATGACAGGAACCCACCTTTGATCCCCACCCCCAAAAGTGCAGTCTATGGTTGATTGTGCCATTTGACCTTCCATTAATATGATGGCAAATGCATATCATAGTGTTCCCAGTAAATATCCTCACACATTGTAAGGTAAATGATATAGAGTGGCTTATACACTGCACATCTCTGAGTATTGGTCAGATAACTGATGAATGACAAAGAAACACAGAAAGGTAGGACACAGTTGTATATTTGCAAGGAATTATCATACCAGGTTGTGTGATCAATAAGTGTACAACATCCAAATATATTACCCAGAATACATTTACAAATAACAGGTCATGCTTTGACATCAGTGTACATTCAGTTGCACTTGGTTGTGTGAGGAATTATGTAATGTATTTTCTGCAAAACTGTTTGTGGAGTGAAGATGGATAAGTCCCTCTTCTGTTTTCTGATGGTGCATTGCAGTGAAAGTTGAGATCCAGACCTGTGCAGTCATATCTCATGTGTATGTCATAGATTGATTTTCTGCATTTCAACTAATTCTCCATGTTTTATATTTATTCCTTTTTTGGGAGGGCCACTGTTTGCGCAATGTGCAGCTTAGCACAAATGACTTTGGCTATGCACATCTCGTTTGCTTGTACAGTGGCAGTGCACAAACCGGATGAATAGGCCACACAGGTAACAGACATGACCCAACAGCCAGAAACATACACTGGATACATCCATCTAATATTATTTGCCATTGCACAAACATATTTCCCAGCAGCAAGCACTGTCACGCAACACGTTTGCACAATGGTATGTGCTGTGCAACACTTTCAAATGTTGCATATCCAGAAAGTACACACTCCTAGTAAGCATGGTACCTGCAATTGGTGGGAAAACATAATTCTACATTGGTCTTGATCTGTGATAGGCATGGCAGGTGTTGCACATTCATCTTAAATACAAATAATAAGAAGGCTTGGGGTTTCGTTTAGATGCTTTAATACATACAAACACATCAGGATGGATAGCGGCATCTTTAAATATGAACAAACTTGTTTACAAACAGAGCTTATATTCATACATGCTTACATCTCAACAGCTAACTAAAAAATGGCAGTCATGTTCACACGTGCTCAGTATTTATAAACTTGTGAAAGCCATTGTATGGCTTCTTAAAGGTATATACACACATATTGATCTACAACAGGCATTCCTTGAGAGTTTTTGAGATTCCATGCTCAAAGATGGGTGTCCAGGAGTCCAAAGTGTTTGTTGGACTCCTAATGAATGAATGTGGGCCCAGACTATTACGGAGGAACTATCATGGCTTGGATTACAAGGTGGAGGCATGCAATAGTCTGGCCCAAGCTCTGACGAGGGCTACTGGTATCCCCACACTAGTGAACAAAGTAGGAATCACTACAGAGATCTCTGTATGAGGAAGATGGATATCCTCAACCATTGGATTGAGGAATGTAGGACTGGAGGCACCCCAAAGATGTGTAGGTATCACTTACATAGACTACTTGTCAGAGTTAAAAACTGGTTATTTATTTTATTATTTTTATTTTACATTTCTTGACCGGGATAGTCTGACTGAATACATGTCCATTTTTAGCGGAGGCCCCGGAAGAAAAGCTCCAAAAGACAAGCAAGTTACAGTATATGCACAAACATATTGTATTAACATAGACGTTAAAGTGTCACATTTCAAGCCTATGAAGAATACGGTTTATATATAGTCAAGATTGTTATGCTTAATGCTATCCTGTTCGGTTCTGTTTTACTCCACAGCCATCACAGACCAGGAACTGAATGTGCGAACCCATGCCACTTGATTGGCATGGATGCGAGACGCATGTAGTATGTATGCATCCCAAAAGTAGGGTTATTTTAGCATTAAAAGTTACAATGCCTTTATTGGTTAATTATACAATTGAGTCAAGCTGAGCATCCATTTCTCAACTGTAATAGGAAAGTATGCATGTATTACTCTAGAGGGCAAAACAGCAGTTCAGTATTACAGAGTAGACATAGGTTGTACCTTCAAAATTCACAATTTCCAAGTATACAATACTGCTAACTTTTCATCAATATTGCAATGTAATGTCAAAGCTATAAAACAGTGTCACCACTACCTTGCTGTAAACTGTAATCAGTATAATTGGTACATGGATATGTGCAATGTATGCGAACATCAAGTATTGCTTACTGCAATCTCTAGTATATTGCGCATTTGCTAGGAGCTGGGTAGTCTTAACAGTAAACAAACGTATTTAGGAGTTGGTACTTTTAAAAGCAAAGGTAATAGAATAGAGTCAAATACTTGTATCAATGCTTTGTATGTCACATACGAAGTTACTAATGTTCTTTTTTTCTCTTCCCAACCCTTTTTTCTCTTATTTATTTATTTATTTTTAAATTTTTTATTTATTTTTTTTGTTTTTCCCACAGTACAGTGGGGTACGCCTGTACCAGCAGATCCTTCTGCCCCCACTCCACTGGCTACAGAACCTCTTCCCAGCACACCTGCTGCATAACCTGCTAGCACCCCCTCTGCTGCTCCTCCATAACTGGACCCTCAGGTAGTTCTGCTCTACAAGATAGGCCAGTGGTTCCCTCCAAGAGCAGTGACAGAGATGATGAGTTTATCACCTGCGATGAACTGTCAGGGTTGGTGAACAGGATTGTGCAGCACGCAGTTTGTGCATGCCTACGCTGGATGGAGACACTGCTCTCCACTGGTGTGTTAAGTAACACAAGGAGAAACAGACATCTGATGCTGCAATCTCACAATAGCAAATCAAAATTTGCACACTGTGTACCACAACCTCAGACCATCTGCATGCCACACCTACACTTAACACCTGCTGTCATGGGATTAGTGAGATGATATCTGCTATCCTAGAAGTTATTGTAAGGTTCTCACTGTTAGTTGTAGTGCAACACTACTTACTGTGTTTGGGTGATGCACAATATTATTAACTGAATGCATCCAAGTTCATTTGGGTGGCTGTCTGGGTCCTGCCTACAACCTGGGTGGTCAATTTCTCCAGTTTGTGCACTGCTGCACTTCACACAAACCAGGAGAGCACTTATAAACATGTTTTTGCCAAGGGGTGCATTGTGCAAACACTGGCAAAAAAAAAGAAATTAAAACACGAAGGGGAAACTGTCCAAAGTTTTGCATAATGAAAAGATATTTGCATCATATTTTTGGCCTTTTCCTTGTAAAATGTATGGTTTACTGTGAAATCATTGAAGATTGAAGTGAATATATAATGATATACATTTCTGTTTCGTATTTCATATCCTTCAGAAAATGTATGCTGGCCCTTTGTCCCCCCATTATTTTAGCATTTGACCACATTTCTTGTACTAAAATGTGTGGAATGATCCACATTCAGTGTACAGGTTTTGCAGCCAGCAGCACTGGTACAAGCCGTGAAACCTTGCATACACCCACCGTGCATCACTAATATTCATGGCACAATGCTGTGTGATGCCATGCAATGAGCAGTATCGCATACATAAATGCAATCTTGATACCCTCTGTGCAGAACCTAAATGGAGTTTATTGAATCCTGACCTGTCACTTGTACCACCCATTAGTTTCACAACCTGAGAAAAGTTCAAGTAATAATTATCACATACGAAACACAAAGAATCAAGACAAAAACAAAACTTTTCAAACTTTGCTTAATGCAAGTATTGTGTAATAAATTAGGAAAGGAAGGAGTTTTGTGACATTACAAAAACTTTCATGTACCACAAGAGAGTTCTTGAAGCCCAAGAGCATTTACAGAAAGGGGATGACCTAGAAGACAAGTTGACACTGCATGAATAAAACAGTGAGGATGGTTCATGTAATGTGTGGAAATACTTCTTCACTGAGAGCCATTTGGAAGCATGGAGTACTTTTTTAAGGAAATCAGTCACAGAACAAAGAAACTGTGAGAAAATTCAAGAATTCAAAGGACAAACACTGGGCAGATTTAGTATGTTATGGGCAATAACAAGAATAGACACCATCATATGACCTACTGGTAAGTAGTTGACATCTGAGTGCTTTTTGTGTAAGGTCATGATAGAAGTACTCCTGTTTGGCTAAGTAATGACTTTCTTTGACTGTAGGCATGTGGGAGGCTCTTATTCACAGATACCATGGCTGTGCTTGTTAGAAGTGGGTCGCATTAATTAAGTCTGTGTGGGACGGGATAATGGTAGTCATCTGGAGTTGGACAAGTGGCTTTGAGGGAGTAGAGTTTTCCTTTGTTGAGTTTACATGAAGGAGATTTTTATCAGCTGGGTGATGTGAGCAGATAGTGGTGGCACAGTATATCTCCCTTCATGGTAATAATTGTACAACTTTGGAATTAGGGATATTTATTTAGGAAGTGGAAGCCAGAAATCCCTACATTGTGACAATCACCTTCTCTCCTTGAATGGTAGTTTGACTTTTTCAAACAGGAGGTTGGAGGTATCAGCCTTTATCATGCTGGGTACTTTTGAACTGTGTTTTCAAGTAGATTGAATTTGTTAACACTTCTGATTTGCAGGGTTGGGAATGGACAAATTAGGTAGGCCAAATGGGGGATCAATTCTGCCAATTTATTTGATCTTCTGCTTATACTTACTGATTAATTCCATGTGTGGTATACTAAAGTTTTTTGAGTGACCTGTACATGTGGGGTAAACTGAAGTTGTTTGAATGACCTGTACAGGGTATATCTGCAACTTTTAAGCTATTTTTCTTATTTCTGTTTGTGGCACAGAGAGGGTTCCACTAGTGAGCACTGGCTTCTCTTGTTTTTCCTTAACAACAACCCTTGTCCTCATTATCACTCGGTTGGCTAGGACCTTCTCCACGTGTGCAGGACATTAGAATGATTATGTAGTGGTGAGCAGTACTGAATCCTAGGGTCTGGTGAACAGTGCATGCACTGAGGCTACATGCTAGCACACATATGTTGCATGATGACACATGCTTAGGAAAGGTATTGGCTTCCCCAGGTTATGTTCTGACTCTCCCTGTTCACACCTTTGTATCCACAAGCATATACCTAGTCAGTGACCATTCTGCAATCACTGTTCTTTGACCGTGTCCTCACTACCTGCCTCAATTCCAGGACCAGGAGTACTAGTCAAACCCAGACCAACTCTGTCACAGATGAAAAATCTATCTTTGTGTCATCACGTTATTCAGATTCTCACTGAAAATAAGAAAAAAAAATAAATAAAAAGGGGGGAAAAAGAAAGAAAGAAGGAGACTTGAGAAGCTCTGTCAAGAGGGACTGAGAGTATTGGCCTTTTGCATTGGCTCTCCTCCCTTAGCGTGTCCAGTTCACCGGTTACTTTTTGTAGTGATGCCATGCAGTACACCAGCATCTCTCTCTCCTCCATTCTCCCTTATTCTTTTCCTTGTATTGACTTCTTGATGTTGAATCAGTGTTATATGGTAGGTATTCATTATCTGTAGGCTTTTCTGATTGGATTGTGGGTAGCAGTGCTTCAGAACGTTTTCCTATTAGTAGCTGTGCAAATGAAGGCTGAGGCAGTAGCGGCTGACAGTTTATTGAGAAAGGTCAAAGCCAGGATGTATGTTGTACAAATTAGTTAATGCCAACCTTTTCAAATGTCACAGCAAATTGCAGAGAGGCTTGTTGTAGGCTGTTCATGACACAACAGACCTGATAGCACTTAAGCTGGATTAGCTAGTAGTTTTGTCCTGTATCTTCAAATGAAAGCAAAGGAGAGCTGCAGTATTATTTGTTTCATTTCAGTCTATGTAAACTAAATGGCAAGTTCCCCCGATATGTGGAGAAGAAGAAAAATAATAATTCCATGTCACATTAGTCTGAAAACACTGAAAGGAGCCATTATCTCATCTCATTATCTATTGATAAATCGTTGCACGACTGCAAGCTAGGTTTACTTCATCGCATTTATCTGAATGTTCATATTATGTCTGAGTCTTAAAAATGACAGCCATAGAAACTTGGCCTTGTTTGAATTTTGTGGAAATTTTGGAAGCAGTGTCTGTTCTTAGTTGCAGTTTTTGTTTCTTCTCTGTTGGCATAGTGCCCTAACTTTTGAATTTGCATAGTGTGCTTCAGGTTGTTGTCATTGTAACCACCTTCATTTTTGACAATAAAAAAAAATGTAATGTTTCGTTATTAAGGTCATGTTATTCCTCCAGATATCAGCCCCACTGCTGTTAGTCTGGTGAGGTGCTTGGTATGTTGACTTTGCATTACTTCAGTGAAGGCAAACTTTCTAAGAAGAAAGGGGAACCTTTTATTTATTTATTTAATTAATTATTTATTTATTTTTAGAAAAGAATTGCAAAACTTGAAATCTTTTTCAGTTGCAATAATGGGTACTAAAGCTATCACAATGTCAGTATAAGTTAGTGGTCAAGACAATGTACAGCAGTTGCACTGTAGCCTGCGAAACAGGTTTGAGTCTCACAAACTCCACTTGCATATTAAGTAGTATTAAACAAGTGAATTAATCTATCCAAACATTATATGTTGTTCTAAAAAATAAGCAACTGCAGTTAATGGATTTTAGTTAGTGGGCATTAAAAATAAATAATAATAAAAAAATATGTGTGTGGTCGCCGCACGTGGTAGAAGTGAAACTTCTGTAAGGAAGTGCGAAGGAAAGCAAATGGCACAGTACAGTATAAGCTCCTTCGCACTTCCTTACAGAAGTTTCAATTCTACCATGCGTGGTGACTATGCACATTTTTTTTTTACTTGTTTATAATGTATAATATGCTGTGGAAATGATGTAATAACTTGAAATTACTTACCTAGATCACTTCACAAAGTGTCTTTTATCAGTAAAAAAGGGTTAATGTTAAAAAAAGTATGCAATGCAAGGCAATTTTCTAATTTGTTTCATGCAGTAACTGAATCTGCACATCAGCATAAAGTATAGCTCATGCTATTTTCTATTTTTTGCATTAATTATTTAAAAAAACATTGATAGGCTACAACAATATTATGTAAGGTATATTTCCAGAAGAAAAGGAAGTAGGCCTATTTTGCTATAAAGTATCGTATTATATAGTGAGTATAATCACTTTTTGCAGTTCCTTATAATCTGCTACACATTTCCCCAACATAATCTTATTGGTCAACATTATTACACCAAAATACTTTTACAACACATTTTATACACATTTATATTCCCTTAGCATACCATCTCACTCCTTATTTGCACACATAGAGAAGTTTTAAAACACATTTACTTTTTTACCATTCCCACCGCACACCTTTCATGGCTACTTCACTTCCCATGAGTACTACCATTTGATCCTTTTGGCATGAAACCATTATAATATTAAATATAAAAAAGAGATATTGAATGTACTCAAACTGTCGCTAACAAAAAGCAAAAAGTGCCAAGAACTATAAATAAAACCAGGGCTGTCCATGAAAATCAGGGCAGTTTGAAGTCTGTATGAACAGTCTTTTTGTAAATGCCCCCACAGTGCACATACGTTAGTCATTCATATTTATGCACCTGTCTGCTATCTGTGTAGAAAAGGGAAAAATGACAGGGACTAAGGGACCTGATAACCAAAACGCTACCACAACAATGTTGTATATAAGAATCCAATTGTTTTAAGAAAGACACAACAGATGAACAGCAAAAACGTGAACCATAGATAAATAGTTTTGAAAAAAAAATACAACGGATCTAAAATGAAAGGTAGACTCACAGAAAATTGGTACTCTTAGCATGCATGAGAGCTATGGTCAAGAGGTAAGGAATCCTTTCAACTGATGCTGCCAGGTATCACTCAATCGGTCTCACTGTGTGTGTGTGTGTGTGTGTGTGTGTGTGTGTGTGTGTGTGTGTGTGTGTGTGTGTGTGGAAAATGCATGCTAATGGAAACCCTGTCATTCTAGCAACTGTCTAAGTTTATAAGAGCAATATTTAAAATCCGTTCCTATTTTTGGTCCTTTGCTCCCCCATTATTTGTGGCTCTGTCCAGATTTCTTGTGGTAAGAGGTATGATTGAGAGGTGCTGCTTCTACAAGGGGATTGCTCATTCTGAAAGTGTGTGTGTGTGTGTGTGTGTGTGTGTGTGTGTGTGTGTGTGTGTGTGTGTGTGTGTGTGTGTGTGTGTGTGTGTGTGTTTGAAAAGCTAAATCAGAGTACAGAAGTCAAACTATGTCCTTAGTGGTCTGGGTTTGACTTCCTTTCTTCCATTTCACATTTCCATTTCACTCCAAGCTCTCACACCCTCCCATAAGGAATTGTTTTAAAGAGTATGAGTTATCTGAAATGCAGACATGTTTCTGAGAGTGATACAAGACAGTAACACAGGTTGGTAAGTTGACATCTAGACGGAAAGGAGAGCAGACTTGGCTTGTAAACATAAAAATGTGAAAGAGATATGTTGTCATGTATGAACATATGTTCCACTTAATATTTAAAAGGAGTTCATAGGTGACAATATGGACTGTTATTCTATTTATATTTCAAGTTCTAGCATACCTTGGGGGATGGAAATGCTGTAGCAACTGGTACAGACGCCAGGGAGCAGGTTTGAGCAAGACAATAAAACCTGTGCCACGTTTAACTGTTCTGCATTCATTTTAGGTCTTGATTTATGCATCTTATAGCATGGATAAATTGTGCTGGAAATGCACTTTGATTATGCGCTGTAACCAGTACATTCAGCAACCATCTTTCATTACCAAGCAATTAAGTATAGGCAGTGATGTTACCTGCATATTACTTGAATACAGAAATATTGAATACAGAAAAGTGCATGCAGTTTTAATACACTTGCTATAATGACATGCATCTGTATAGTCATTTGTAGATATTTTACAGAAGGAGCTTAAAATACTTTTCAATTGCTTACTTAAATCAGTTCAAGTAAAATATGCTTTTATCTGAAGACTTGTGCCCTGTAATGCCAGTATGTATCAGAATGGCCATGTAAAGTGATTGGCCACAATTTAGCCTAAAATAATAATCCTAATTTTTAACCAGGTAGGCCCACTGGACAAATGGTCCTGTTTCAGGGGTGACCTGGGAACAATGTCAGGTTAAATGACTTGCTCAAGATCACAAAGGAGACAAATGAGGGCTAAGGTGAACCAAACTTGGTACCAAGTGAATCACGGCTTACAAACTTAACCTCTACGACAACTGTCAGACATATAATGGTGGTTAATCCCACATCATTTCTAGCATCCTTCCCAAACTGTGGCACCCAAGTGCACGATTTGGGGTGGAAAGTGCAGAAATTAATGTAGCTTCCATTGAGACAAACAATAAAGCAGGGTCATGTGCTTATGTTTTACTGGCAGAAACCCAAATGGAATTAAAAAATCCTAAGTGTTATTGTTACTAGCAATAAGATTCCTTGTTTTAAGTACCCATTGTCAGGGATAAGAGAGAGTGAGAGAGAGAGAGAGAGAGAGAGAAAGAGAGAGACAGCGAGACAGAGATAGAGAGAGATGGTTTCTTGATAGCATTCATTCTTTTGGTATTCTAAATGAAGCCCCATTGTATTTGAAACAGATGAGTATGATGCAGAAATAGAATATTATTTTTGAAGAGACAAATGGTTCTGCAGTTCATGTAAATTACAATAAAATATAAGGATTTTAATTGCGTAAATAAAACAGATAACTGTAAACTGGCTGTATTGTTATGGCTACATTTTGTTCACACTGCACAGTTTTGTGTAACTGATTTCCCTCTGTGGCCTTATTGATTTGCTGTTTTTAGGGAATAAACATGAATCTGTGACTTTTCAAAAGTTCAGTACTTATAAATCAGAAAGACATTGTTTCATGCCAGCAGCACTGTGCTGTGAGGGTTCTTCATTTTAAGTCTGGTATTCATATGGCAGCCAGCATCGTGTTCCTTCGTGTTCTGTAATGTGAATTGTTTCGATCCTCATCCTGGCCGTTGTCTGCAGTGCTATTTTTATACCTTGAAGAGGCAGCCATCATGGTGTCTTGAGGGGAAACAAGAAATAAATTGAAAACTTTATTAAAAAAAATCCTTTGATGTTCAGAAGCTAGGAAATGCAACCACTAAATTAAATGGGATGATGCCTATAATCTTTGTATTGAAAGAACATAATTTATTTCACTTTTGCTTGGAAAGGAAGACATATGCCATGGGAGGTTATAAGAAGGAAAATATGAAATGTTACAGTTTCTGTTTTGTAATAAGCGATGCTGCTCCAATTCAGCTACACTAGACAAGTTCATAGATACCACCTCTGTGATTCAGTTACAGCAGAACAGTATTTTCACACATCCATGACAGTAACTTCCAGGCAAGATCTGTGCTGATCATTGCTAAGCGTCTACATTTCTAGACAAGTTGCTGACAAAATTTCTGCAAATCAGGACGGAGTTCCATTGTAAGTTTTACTTATTTTGCTGTAGTTTCTCATATAAAATGTTAACAGTGATCAGTGCACCTAGAAGTTTATGCTATGAGCTGTCTGTCAATTTTATCATGTAACCTTGGGTTTGAGCCCCCTCAGCACCCACTTGCATACTGTGCGACTCTGCACTTTTGGCTAGTAAGTCTTACAATGTACGAAAAATATATATTTAAGTTTGAACTCAATTAATATAACCCCTCAAATATCTGGCCTAGAAAACACATTCAGCAATGATTTACTATACCAACCTCTTACCTTTGTTCTGAGAATCCCCATGAACATGGTTTGAGTAGAATTTTAATGACAAAATTCTCTGAATGAGTGTTCCATTGATTTCTGTGGGCAGTGTTACATACTTGTAGTAGGCAGTTATTGGAACAACTTTTTTATACAGTCTTTTCCATTAAGTCCATTTGCTATGGGAGACCAGTGCCCCCTTAAACATTACTCTGGTCTACATTTGAAAAGGGGAAGGGAGTTAAGGAAGATTCCTGCTCCCCTTACTAACAGACACATACTGTGCTCCATGGTGAGGTTTAAATCCTGTGTGCACATGTGATAGGCTGCTATACATTTTTTGTTACAGATCATGGTACAGAGGGTATTTCTTGAAGGGAATTAGGAATATGTCAGTATATATGGTGAACATAACTCCTTGATGTGACAGTGACATCCACACTGAGGTGGGAGTCCAGTGATGCTTTAGTATTCTTTCAGATGAGTTGTGGGCAAATATGCAAAATTGTGAAAGCTGTGCTTTTTTGTTGCAAATGTGTTAATGTTCTCATATTGATGTAGCTAGGGATCTTAAAACAAGTCTTTTACCTCTGGCTGGTATTTTTTTTCCTTGGGTGGGTGTATCATAGGCATCCTTGTCCACAACTGAAGAGGTGCTCATTAACCCTGCTGATTACTGCAGATGTGCATTGTCTGGGATTAAGAAATAATTGAATGTAGACTGACTCTAAAGCACTGCTTGCTCATATCTTTAAAGTCCATCACCATAGAACAGATACAGCTTTTTGTTCTCCTCCTACTGCAGCGATGTCACCTATGATGTTTCTTCACAACCCACCTAATTAGTGACTACCAAGTGTCAGAGGGGGATGCATAATAAAAAAAATGCCATGTTTTCTTCCAGCATTGCTAAAGGGTATGAATTTGGTTTAACCCCAGCTACTACATTCTGTCATTAATTACCCACATCAGATGTAACAGTGTCTGCTCCCCACAGAGAATACAAACAGTGGAACTATCAGCCATCACAAACTTCAGCAAGGAGTTGCTGTCAAGGATCCCAGTTGAGTCAGGATGCAGTGGATACCCTTCAAGTTGTGACTCTTGCTGAGGGGAATGTCATCTAACATCCTCAAAGAGACATTTTGGTACTGACCCTATGTATAGCACACAGTGGTATTACTGCTGAAGTGTACTTACTTCTGGCCTTGCCTCTGTTGCACCTAGTTTCCTTCTTGTACCACTCTGATAGCTTTTGACAAAAGTCTGACACAACTGATGTTCTTTGCTATCCCCATGGAGTGGAGTACATGCTATTTGGTCTTTTAAACAGTGCTAGATTCAATAAACTTTCAGCTGCCTAGGCTTGTTCCTCAAGTTAAGGTATGTTGACAACATGGATATTTTTCTGTTTTCTTTCCTAGTAGCCATGCAAGGGCTGACTGATAATGTCGGACACCCAAATATCTAAAATGGTTGGGCTTCATGCCCTCTAATCTTTTTTGCTGTAAAAGACAATTATCAGTGGGCCAAACCTATAACGTACTCAGGAATTGTTTGTGTACTAATGTTGTTGTTTGTTTTTCAGCTTTTTCCCAGTAAGGGGTCGCAGGAGCGGAACTCCGGTCCGCTAATGATTGGCATTAGATTTTTACGAAATGCCGACAGTAGATTTTTACTGGCAGTGTCTGTGTGTGCTATCATCCGGTTCCCATTTCCTCTCACACCCCAGAAACACACTATAGGTGAAATAGTTGTCTTTAGTTGCCTATTGGTGTGTGTGAGACGTGTGGGATAGAAGGAGCATGTATGCATGCCAGACTGGCATCCTTCCCAGCATTGCTTGTTATGCCGTATGCCCAGTAAGTGTTTGGATAGGCTGCAGCTGTCCTGTGATCCTGAAATCAATAAAGCATGTATTGGAGAATGAATGACTGATAGACAAGATACAACACTGATGGCACACAGCATATGTAAAGAGCTAATGGCATATTCTTAAGAACATTAATAATCATTTTACTTTCTCTGCTTTTCAGCCTTGCTTGTTAAACCACCTTAAACTGGTCTGTTTCCTGGCCCATGTACTAGGATATTCCCTTGCCTTCACTGGTTTATATCCTACAGCTCAAAGATCTTGACTGCTTTCATTTAGTCTGGGAGGAGGGGGACCTAGGCATCCTATCATCATGTTGTTGTTGTTGTTGTGTCTTTTGGCTTTTCCCGGTTAGGGGTCACCACAGCGGAACTCCGGTCCACTAATGATTGGCAGCTGATTTTTACATGCCGAGTTGCCGGCCCTGACGCACAACCTTCAATGAAGGTACGCCCATTCACACATGTCTCCACACAGAAGATGCTCTAGCTGAGAATCGAACAGGACATCTTACTGTGAGGCGACAACGCTACCGCAGCACCACCACCGCAGTTCAGGCATCCTGTCATCATACAAGGAGAAAATGTTGATTTTTTTTTTCATTGTTAATTCTGATATCTCCTGGGAATGTTTGAACAGGAAGGCAAAAGAAATGTGCATATCTTTGTTCACTTGCACAAGGCTCCTGTTTTCTAAGTAGATTCCAGATTATTTTTTCAGTCTCATGTACTGTGCCATCTTGTTTTACTCCCATTTTCTGAAGACATAGGGGTCTGCTTCAGCTACTTCAGCTAATGCCAGTACCCCTGCCTTTTGCTGCTGTTGAAACTCAATCACTGGCAATGCATGCCTTTCCCCTGTGCCTGTATACATACTTTGTAAACTGTACTGTTACATCCACTGCAGCTCATGTTTCTGTTGATGTGGATTTTCTTTGCCGTCTTATTTACTGCACAAAGAATTTTGTTTGAAGGCAGGATTTTTGGATTTTAACTAGTCCATCTGTTTCTGCTAATATCTTCATACTTGTGTTCACAGAGCACATTCCTGTTGTGAGATTACAGTCACACTCCAGTGACAATATGGAATGGCATAATTGAGCCTTATGAATTAAAGTAGGGGTTAAGCCATGAAGGTGCTGTAAGAAGCAAATGTGTCTGAGCTTTAGCATGAAGGAATAACACCCTGCCTGGTATGCAGAGAACCCAAGTTCAACTATCAGCTCCAAAAACTGGAAGGTGGCAGTGAGTAGCTGACCCTGGCTTGTCCATCTTATGTGTGTGGAGGGGCAGTTTGATTTATCACACTACTGACTCCAAATGGAATGTTGAGGGACTGTTATTAACAGCTACTTGATCAATATGGTGCACATCAGTCTTGCACTATGAGATTTTAGAAGGTACATGGTGAGGCAAGTGAGGGCTCTAATAGGCAGTGAGAGCCAACGGCTTTTCTCATAAAAAGAATCAGGTGGTTAAGGAAGGGAACCCTTGTCTGAATGAAGTCCTGCTGTCTGCGGACGTGTGGGGGAACAAATGGGCTAATTAGCTCTTTCCCCTACTGTGCAGAGAATCATCTGTATGTTTTTTTTTTCCTTAGCAAGGACATTAATGGACTGGTACTTGCTCTGAAGGAAAATAAATAGTCAATAGGCTAGCTGGCAGGGGAGGCATTATTGCAGGGAGTAGGGTAAAAAAACCCCTAAATAGTGATGTTTATATAAATATTTATAGTGCTTAATGAAGGCAAGAAGGTTATATACATTTAAAAACATGTAGAATTCTACCACATTATTTTTTGTAATGCAAGATAAAGAGGTATGTGTTAGGCAGCTCTGCATTCAAGTACTGCTGTGTGAGAGATTTTTTTAAATGCAAGTTCACCAAAAGGTTACTATAAAATGTAGCATGCCATATAATGCATTAAGTTGCAAAACTTACATGCATCCTGTATACCTAGATTTTAATTCTGCATCTGCTACTTTGCATAATGAGTAATTCAGAACAGATAATGTAACCAAATCAAAGTTCCTGAGACATACCATCATGCCTGGTTATTTAAGACTGAATTAATAAGTAAACCGGTTGAGCACACACAGTCAGCGTTTTGAGTTGCATAGTATTTTCTGCAGTTTTCAACTTTATTTTCTGCATAGAGACACTAGCTTGAACTTATTTTGCATAGTACGGTGAAGGAGCTCCATCTTGAAAGATCTTGACTTTTTGATGGTTATTTGCAGCTGTTACATGCCATGCTTAGGATCTAATGACATTACAGGGAAGTAAAACAGCTTAAATACAGGTCATATAGTCTGTGTGTGTGTGTGTGTGTGTGTGTGTGTGTGTGTGTGTGTGTGTGTGTGTGTGTGTGTGTGTGTGTGTGTGTGTGTGTGTGTGTGTGTGTGTGTGTGTATGTGTATTCATATATATATATATATCTTTGACTGAGTGGGATACTTAGAAATAACCCCAGAACATTAGGTCCTTCCATGACGTAAATAATGCAAGTGGAAATGTTAAGAGTCAAACTCTAATCCAAAGAATGTAGCTAGTTACATAAAGTGCTAAGACACAGTTGCCAAATGCCACATTTTCCTTCTTTACCAAGGAGGGGTGTATTTACTAAGTAAGGAAGCCATAGCTTTGCTTAATAGAAGCCCCAAGGAATTGTCCATTGTGGTTCACAAAAGAACAATATAAACTGAAAATAGGAAAAACAATCAAATATTAGAAACAAGTGACATAGGATAGCACTAAAAAGTAATGCAAACATCTGAGTTCAGTAAAGCTCAGTAAAAATGTTGTAAGTGGCATAGAAGTAACGGTCAGCATGACAGCAAAGGGTTAGCAGTTCAAACCAAAGCTTACCCACTGGAGGCTGTGAAACAGTGCTTGAACAAAGCACCATGCTCATAAGAATGCCTTTGTGAATCTAAGAAATCATGCAAGAGATCCCACTTTAAATGACTTCCTTGTATTTGATAAAAGACTTTACAAATAATAGGGACATCCATATCTGGGGGAAAGCAATACGGATGTTGATAAAACATGTCAGTGGAATCATTAAAAATATATGTTCACTAGCCAGGCCAGAGTAAGTTTTTTTCACAGTGCTCCAGGACTAATAGAACCTTTAAGTAGTTTCAGACTCTCATTAAAAGTACCTGGGATGAAGACTGATCTGATAGCATAGAGGGATAAAGCCCTAACTGCGGCCGAGCAGTACAGAAACTGACAGCAGCAGCGAGAAGTGAGCTTTTCCGTCCTTGGTAGGAATGGTCACCCTGTGAATATCTGTAGACAGTGATCCCTCCTGGAAGCTGGGGAGGGGTCATCAGTACTAGGGTTCATATTCATAAAGTGGGATAGGGTGGAGGTGTGGCTGAGCTGTCGCAGAGGCAGGCAAAATACTGCAGAGGTGTAGGTCATAATGAGAAATCAACCCATTTGATGTAGGACAGCTTGACCCCTCTGGGGTGCCTTAAGATCATCTCCGGCCCTTGAATAATTTGCGCAGTAGACAGATGGCAACTGGACTGCCAGTATACCCAGTGAAAGATGTGGTACACTAGGATGGCTGTCAGAATGTCAGAAGGGAAGAAAAAAAAAGCTAAAAGAAAAAAAAGTCCCTGTAGTGTAGTTACTCACTATTCAGCATAGCCTGAAATCTGTGTTGGCTAGGAAAGGACTGATTAAGCACCACTGGTGTAGTAGTGTTAGTGAGTGCTGCTGTCTGTGTGTTTTCCATATCTGTCCCTATGTGTCGGTCTTTGACTTTCTGTACTGTCTTCTTTCATTTGCCTTAGAGTTATGTTAGCAAAGTTAATAAGAGAGAGATTATGTTTCTGTCATAGTTTTGCATGTATTAAGTCCTCTGTTTTGGCAATGCTATGGACTGTATGGAAGCATCTGCTAAATGGAGAGATAACGGTTACTGTCTGATGCAGTACAGCAGACCATGCAGAATGTCACATCTGTTATTGTAACACAAGCGTAAACTATAGTGAACAGAAGTGTGTCGGCACAGCTGTTACAGAATAAAATACTAGTGCACTAATTCATGCAACTGTATGTTTTCCTGCATTTTTTTTCTGGTCTGTTCCTTTTCCTAAATAGAGGGGAGCAGACATGGGGTAATGTCTTGCTGTCTGATAACCTAAAGACAGAAAGGGGTTAAACACATCACTATCCTCATGAGTAGCCAGATTTCAGAGACGGAAGATTATCTCCTCTTTTTGAAGCTCAGATGGTCTGACACCTTGTACATCTTCTTAGGTATGAAATAAGTTACAAAAAACATGATTCTGTAGGAACGGATGCTGCTGCAAGATCCCAGACTCATTAAGTCATTAGAAGTCCATGCCAAAGCATTTGTCTAACAGTATAATCAACACATGCTGCAAACTGTACGTCCTTCCTGGTTAATCTTTGAAGATCTAATATATTCTGTAAAGCTTTATTACTGATTAGCCTTGTTTTAGATGAAATGGATAATCATAGAGGGAACCTGTACTAGAGCATAACAAACCTGAACAGCATATGGGCTTGAAACAGTATGCATATTCACCATCAACTGGCCTGCTGGGTATATGCTTACATATTAAAGCCTAGATAAAGGAATTTTATTCTCTTTCCAAGAATAGGTATTGTTATCTTAGAGAGGCAAATATCATTCTTCTATAAAACTTTTTATATTATATATATATATATATATATATTCACATCACGACCCCAGCCCCTGCCCAGAAAACCACACTGAAAAACTTCTGTAAAGCAAATTTCACACTCCTCAAAACCGAGGTGGAATCCTTCAAAGCACCCGGACCTGTGGAAAACACGGCCCGGACCGCAGAATCCTTCATAAACGCATTCTATGAACACCTTCAGGAATGCATGGATCATGCAATCCTAAACAAAACCAAGACCCAATCCTCCAAAGGCAGGCGTCCTATCTGGTGGACCCCAGCCATAAACAAACTATACAATAGAAGGAGGAAGCTACTACATGATAGAGCAAAATCCCAAAAAGGGAAGGCATCTCTGATCAGTATTAGCAAAAAACTACGGGCACTCATAAAATCATCTAAGGCCAGCTTCGAGAGAAAAATTGCACAGGACACTAAGGATAATCACAAGGCTTTCTTTAGTTATGCTAGAAACCTGGGTGGGAATTCCCAGATATGCTCAGAATTAGTCCAAAATGACAAAAAATACACCAAACCCACAGACATTGCCAACATCCTAGCTGACAGGTTCAGCGCAAACTTCTCCCCCCCTTCCCCACCAAAAGGGCAAATATCTAACCCAACAGAGTGCTGCCCCCCTGACATCTCAGATGCTCAGGTAAGAGCTGCCCTCTCTAAAGCAAAAAACACAGCATCAATGGGACCAGACGGTGTCCCGGGCTGTGTCCTACATGAACTCCAAGAAGAACTAAACCCAAACATAAAACTACTGTTCAATCTCAGCCTTACTACAGGATATGTACCCAAAGAGTGGCGTACAGCAACAGTGGTCCCTCTCTACAAAGGTGGTGCCTCAATGGGTCCTGGAAACTATCACCCCATAAGCCTGACTAGCTTGGTCTGCAAAGCTATGGAAAGGATCATCATGGACCTCATAAATAAAGATATTGGGGACCTACAGACACTGGATCCTACCCAGTTCGGCTTTGTTAAAGGCAGATCCTGCCTCTTAAACCTGTTCGATTTCTTTGAAACAGTCACCAAGGCCATTGACGAGGGGAAGGTGGTCCACACAGCCTACCTGGACCTCGCAAAAGCCTTCGATACAATACCCCACTCGGGCATTATAGATAAGCTCACCAGCTTAAACATAAACCCCTATGTCACTAGATGGGTTGCAAACTGGCTCAAGGACAGAACCCACATGGTTAGAATTGCTGGAGCCATGTCAGACTCCAAACCAGTTACAAGTGGTGTCCCACAAGGCTCAGTCCTGGGACCTCTCTTGTTCGGAATATATTTCTTGGAGGTACAGGCCAACACGGAAGGACTGTGGCTGACCAAGTTCGCAGATGACTGCAAACTGGGTGCCATAATCGACTCTCCAGCCGACACAAGCATCCTACAAAAGGGCTTCATAGAAACAGACAACTGGTGCCAGAGTCATGGCTTCAAGCTAAATGCCAAAAAGTGTATAGTCATCCCCTTTGGCAAAAACAAAGTGCCCACAAATTACCACATAGATGGTAATCCATTAAGTATGGAAGAAGTAATTAGGGACCTGGGGACCCAAGTTGATAGCAATCTCTCATTCGACAACCACGTGGCCAAAGTAGTTAGAAAATCATTTTATATAGCCCACCTAATCATGAAGGGATTCACATCTAGATCAGGGGAGGTCATTGTGCCTCTTTACTCATCCCTCATCAGGCCCATAATTGAGTACAATGCCCCTTTTGGGATGTACCTTACCAGACACCTGCAGCAACTGGAAAGATCCCAAAAGTACCTCACCAAGAGGATCAAAGGGCTCAAACAGATGCCATATGCTGCCCGGTTAAAGAAACTCCAGCTCTACTCAGTGGCATACCGCCTGCTCAGAGGCGATCTGTGCCTGACGTATAAAGCCATGTCCAACCCGGAATTAATGGACATACTGCAGCTCAGAAAATCCAAATCCCATCGAGCTATGCGCTCGAGAGACTTGGACCTCAGCACTGAAATAAATAGGACATGCTGGAGGGACAGATTCATAACCCAGAGGCTCCCTTCACTCTGGAATAAAATCCCAGTCCAGGTTAGGCAGAGTCCCTCATTGACTCTTTTCAAGAAGAATCTTGATGAGTGGATGGGAGATTGTAGATTTACTCCGGGTATCACTTCTTTGTCACTGTTAGACAGATGCACAGTATACTAACCTCGAAAAAGGGCATAGCAAAATTAATTTAAAATGGGTGGTGAAAGCCAAACACACTCTGGCTAGGCTTGTAAATGCCCTAGGGCAGATAGCCTAGTATGAACCTATGAACCATATATAGTTAGAGAGAGAGACATATATATATATATATATATATATATATATATATATATATATATATATATATAGACATAGATATAGATTATATATATTTACTACACTTCTGTTGTTGGCAGAACAAGGTGGTGTTATATTGGAATTAAAGGTGTGTGACACTTTCATTTTCACAGAAGGAAGGTTTACAAAATATTTTTGGTTTTCTGGTGGTTGCTGCAACAAAGAACAGTTTCAGGTCAAGCTGCCTTTTCCTCTTACACCAATGGTTCGAAGCTGAGCACTTCATATTCATAACCTCAGGAAGAGATAATTAAAACTCTAATCTCTCTTTTGGATGGATAAAACAGGGTAGTGAAAAATGTAACAATGTTTAAAGGTATATACTAGGCTAACAAATTAGGAAGTTTCTAATGGCTATGTGTTGGAGAGCTATGTTAGTTTGGTATTACTATCTGTGTCTGTCTATCAGAGACACAGGGGACAGACCCGGGGTAAATTTCCGATTTCCCATCCACTGGGCAAGGTTATGCTTAAATAGGGTTAGGGATGGACTCGGCTTCATATGGGTGGGAGCCTTCTCCAGACCATGTGGATCCTCTGAGACACTTATCTGTCTGTCAACATATCCTATGTCAGAAGCAAAAGTTTAACCCTTACATCTAGTAGATTTTATACTGTTTGTTTTGCAGATGTGTTTAAGTTCTAAATTGCCTCTCAGTAACCTGTAGGAGGCAGAGCATAGAGTTAGAGCTTTAAGGTAATCTGCACATGACACTGTGTTTATACCCCAGATTCTCCTGGTAAGGAACCTTTGTGAGTGTACCAACTGTTTCATACATCTGGTCAGGTACATGCCAAAGGAGGCATTATACTCAATGACAGGTCTGATGAGGGCCAATTAGAGCGACACTGTTATTTCCTTGTACCTGGATGTCATACCCTTACTTATATGTTGGGTGACATAGAATGATTTTCCTACTACCTTGGCTACATGTTGGTCAAAGGACATATTACTGTCTATATATGTTTTCAAATCCCTGACTACTGGGTCAACTCTTAAGGGCATCTTATTGATGGAGAAATTAGCTTGGGTGGCAGTTTTCCCAAAAGGCAATATAATGCATTTCGTGGCATTGAGTTTTTGTCCTTGACTTTGGTACCAGTCATTTCTCTATGTCAAACCATTTTGCAAGAGGTTTGTGGCATGAGAGAATCTATGACAGCTCTCAGTTTGTAGTCGTCTGTGAACTTGATCAGCCAAAGACCCCTGACATTAGCCTTTACCTCTCAGAAGTAGATGCCACATAGGAGCAGTCCCCGATGTACCCCACTGGTGACTGGTCTCTTAGTGGAGGTAGTATCACCAATCTGACTTCCTGGGTCCCATATATGAGCTCAAAAGTCTAGTAGCCTTTAATGTAGAGATGTTAATTTAGTCAGTCTAATTTAGAACATAATGAACATTGTAAGTGGCTCTTTTATTTCATGAATAGTTACATTTGTCAATGGGTTGAGTGAGGCAGTAACAGGGCCACCATGTGAATAATCTCCTTAGATTCCAGGCATCTAGAGCTGTAGATCAAGGCAGACTTGCAGGCATTTAGTGAGGTTCAGACAAAGAGCAGGTCAGAGCAGGAGTTAGTTTGGCAATGATGCAATTTAATCTTAGGACCACATACACCTTGTTGGTACCCACCATCAATCTACACACACACACACACACACACACACACACACACACACACACACACAAACACACCTTCTGAAAGAGGGTTAAGCAAGTGAGTTGAGGTGAAAATTTGTGGGGACCCATCCAATCATGCAAGTTCCATTTCACAGATTCTAGTAAATCACACTCTTTAACCTGCAGGCAAAGTCTGTTCCAGGGATGTGTTTTTTTTTTATCAGTTGGTGAAGATTTAGATCTCTGTTTCTAGTGTTAAGGGAAGCATTAGACTTGTGGAGATACAGGAGATCAAGGACAACTGGGTCTCTAATTCTGCTTTAGGTTAGGCATAACTCTCCCCTCAAAAGTCTGTAACATACTAAATAAAAGGACAGTGTTTTTAGTTTCTGCTGATCTCTCAGGGTTTATAGGCATGTGATCTTCTAGCACCTTTGTGGCCTTTCATGTTGTTTGATATATCTAGTAACGCACATCCCAAAGGGGAGTCGTGCTCAATAACTGTCTAAATCAAAGATGACTACAAGGGAATGCTGGTTTCCTTAAATCTGGATTATATTCCCTTTGTGATCAGATGTGCTAAGTAGAAGGATTTCCTGACTATTGTTGCTGCAGGATGATCAAAAGGTAGGGGGTTAACAACTCAGCTTTTAAAGTTGCCAAATACATTTTCATTTTATAGTGTGTACTGGCAATACACTATATAAATGCAATGATGTCACATTTGTTAGCATTTACATTTAGGCCTTTTTCAGTACACCAATAAATTATGAGGGAGAGGTCTTGCTGAAAAGTTCAGGTATGAGAGGGGAGACCTCATATTTTCTGATGAGGCATTTGCAACTTCTACTGTATGGTTCTGTAATTTAGGCAACTTTCTATTCATCATCCCACATAGTGACCTATTTTAAAATAATTTAGGTTACTTATAATAGCAGGGTTGGATATTGTGTCGAATGCCATAGTCATCTCTAGAAAACGTGTGTACTGCATGACCACTGCTCAGTTTCTGCGTAATTTGCCCACTAGAAAAGTTAACCAGATTTAATAAGTGGGATCATCCTTGATAAAACCCAACTGTTGAGGGTCATAGCTAACAATTTTTTGATATCGTAGTTTATGAGATAAGTTATAAAATGTAGCATGGAGTTGCAAATGCGACTAGTCAGAATGATAGGTCTGCAGTTCCCAGGGTTGGTGGTATGGCCACTCTAATGTGTAGACATCACAACTCCAGTGCTCTACTCTTCAAGGGCAACTCCTGGATTCTGGAATCGGTCACAAAGGGCATGCTTGACACAACTTTCTAAACACCCAGATATATTATCATGCCCCTTAGAGGAAGTATTTCTGGGCTTATTCAGCACCTTCTGTTCATGTTCCTTAGGAATAAAACAGGAGGCAAGAAATTCCCGGATTTGGCACTATGGTTAACAGTCTTGAGGGTGAACTTAACATTGAATTTGTTGGCAAATGCATTGGCAATCTCAGCTGGGTCTGAATGAGAGAAGCCATTTTGAACAAGTTACGAGCAATGCAGGATAATGTTTCTCAGTTTCCTAAAATAGCTAAAGAAGGATTTATAGTTAACTTTAGCTACTGATGCCAATCTAAGTTCATTTAGTGGACCTGATAGTAATTTTCATTTTTGTAGTGTTTTTAGTAGACTCCTCAGTGTGGGAAGTTTTAAATCTGCTGTATAATTTAAGATTTTCTTTAGCTGTAAAGCTTACTAATATTGATAGCCCACAAAGCTGGTTAATTTTTGAACTTCCTGTGATATTTTGTAGGGACTGCCATTCCTATACATTTATCTAAGTGGAAATAGAATCCTTAGTGTTACAAGCCATTGTGCCTATAGGGTTGATGCAGCCATGACAGAATTTAAATACTCATTTTGGATTTGGATGAGGTTCACTTGTTTGTAATCCTTGAATTCAGAGATATTTCATGTGGGGGACTTTGATATTTGGAAGGTACACATTACATTTTTGTGGTCAGGCTTCACTGTCTGTGCCACAAGGAGAAGGCGCCTTTAGATTTTATATGTGACCAGTGAGAGAACAAGGACGATTCCATAGGGATACCAGTGTGGAGTATGCCACAAAGTTAAGTACAAGACTTAGAGACAGTGAAACTAGCACATAAGCACATGATTCAGGGACAACAGCAGCAGAAGGTGCAGTATGAGATCAAAACATGAACCCGGGAATATACAGTTGTACAGAAGTTTATGGTAATGTCAGCCAAATTAAATTTCAGTCAGCATAAGAGGCTCCATTCAAACATATTCATATTGTACATATAGTAGGGAACCATGATGTTACTGCACAGTCCAGTAGGCCATAAGATTGACTGCTGGACTTATGATCCTTTAAACCCTTCTGTGACACAGAAACCCTAGTTATGAGTAACTGCAGTAACAGTTGTTAGTACCTCATTAGACATACTTGATTTTCTTTGTCTGATACAATAGGCGAAGCATTTTTTGCATGCACAGGTAAGGAAAATTAGATTGTTTCTACAGGAGTTTAAAAGAATCGTGTTCATAGAAAGGTCAAGATGCATCTGGATGGACAATTGCCATGTGTGCAAAGGAACCAAGGGACCATAAGTCAGGCTTTTTATAGGGTGCCTTGAAAGATAAGACAGACTGTGAGCAAGGGAATACACTAGATGATAATTATGGGAGTTATCCAGGAATCTAACAGTCCTTGGTCCTTGCTAGTGGTAATCACATGAAAAGATGGTAGCCTTATGTTCTCAATTGATTACCAAAACCTCATTTACCAAACAGACACAGATGCAAGAGTGGCTAAGAGAGGGTATATAACACCTGAATAATTATGTGCCTAACAGAAGTGTACTGGTAGTTAGCCTTAACCTCAGAAGAAGGGGAGTGGTTAGTCTTTGTTACACGAATTGAGAAATGTATGATATTGATACAAAGACTTTTGGAATGAAAAATACTTCAAAAACTTAAAGAGAACATGCAATAACATGGGGGGAGGTAAGGAGACATTATACCTGCATATGACAGGAACATGGCAACAAGTTAGGGAGGTGCTAGATGGACTAAGAAGAGCTGTCATGGGAGTGAAGACTGAGGAGTGCCAGGTGGGAGTGACATAAGTTCTTACCTTGGACACCAAGTGAGTAATGACAGTGCATTCCCAGAACATTCTGGAATGAATACTGTCATGGAACAAAATCTTCAGCACCTCAACAGCAGTAAAGATATTTCTGGGAAATGTAACATTGTGGAAGAGGAATTTCTGAGGTTAGTTTGGGCCTTTCAAAAGCTGCAAGTTTAGCTATGTTTTGGAAGATTTACTGTGATCAGTGATGACATTGCATTTAACTGATTACAGAAAGAGGTACAAGTGATAAAGTGCTTTGGTATCATTTAGTAAACCAAAAAACGAGATTAAAGAAGCAGTTAACCCGAAGTTATTTGATAAAATAATTGTTTAATGATGTAATGTAATGTAATGTGAAACTATAGTCCTAAATGATGTAGTCATTTAGGACTATAGTCCTCTGACATGATAACCCAGTATGGGGGAGGGGCACTACAGCAGTAAAAATGGCTCAAAAAGAAACATATTGGGTAGGATTGGATAGGATGGGATAGGATAGGATATGATGGGATAGGATAATGCACTTGACCAACCAGTCAGTGTGAGAGTTGTCTACAGTCAGACTGCCTTGAGTCATGAGGATGCGATGCTGGCTGTAGAAGAACAGCTCATGAATGCAACACTGCCAACTGTCAGATGGTTGAAATGTGAGAGCATGAAGGCTGTATATCTGAATGTTGTTGATGTACTTTATTTTGGTGGGGGGTGGGGTTCCATGCTTATATGATCCTGAAAATGCTTCATCAGAGTTTGCCTTGGGAAAAGTGTAAGCCACAAGTCATCATCTCAGGATTAAGCCAACTGTCAGTAGGCAATGATTCTTATATGTAACTGATATGCAAGTAGGCCAGAGGTGAGATTCTTACTTTCCCTAATAGGTATCCATGTGTGGGATTTAAATTATAGTATTATCCACATTGAGAAGCAAACAGAATAGTCTGCAACTTTTATTTTGCAATGCTTGTAGAACAACTAAGCTTAAGTAAGATGCCACAGCAGCGCAGCTTGGGAAATAGTACTCAAATATGTCCCTGAACACATACCTTATTCCTACACTCAGTTACAAAGTGGCTCAGCTATTCTGAGTTTATAACAGGCTCTGCTATGCTTGAAAATTAGCTGCTGAATGTGCTGCTTAAGGATTTATGCAAAGTTCGACTACATTGTGGAATATTTGCAGGCTTGTACTCTTGTATTAAGTTCTTATATCCACAGAGGCACCAGGGTTATAAATGAACTCAGCTTAGCAGAGGCGTTAGCTGATATGCACTTTTTCTTGCCAGTATATTAAACTTTGGGAAAGCCTAGCAGAAATGATCATGCAGCTCAGATTAGATCAGATGCTGGCACAGTCTGCTTTGCTGATTGAATCACATCTGAGTTTTCCTTAAGAATATCTTGTTCTTCCCAGGTCAGATTACTTTGCTTGCTGACAAACATGTTAATTCACAACCAGTGACAAATATCTAAATGTTTCAGAGCAGAAGAAACACTGCTCAGTAATTCTACACTAAATAAACATGGTTGCCGTATTGTAGAAGAGGGAATACTACTGAAAGGTTGCAATATAAGTGTTATTTCCCTTGCTGCCTGTACAGCTGCTGTTGCTGGAAATGTTGTCCTCTTTATTTCTCACAACATTACAATTATAGCTTCTTGGATCTCTTGTTATTTTCCTGATGTGAAGAGAATTCTCAGGACCATGCTTGAGATGTGCAGAGTAAGCAGTAAGAGCGTGAAAGACAGTGAGACTAGTATAAATATTTGACAAAGTCACACTGATTGTATCAGGAAAGGGAGTTGTTGCATTGCTTTATCAGTGGTGCTGTGTGTTATTTGCTTGCATGTGTCTATGTAACATATATTTGTACTGAGGGAAGATGTGGTCTATGTATGTATATGTACAAATAAGTACATATACATAGGCAAGTCACGTATTTGCGGGCAATATCATGAACTTTTTCAAGTCTTAATACATGCGCATCAGCATTTGCTTGCACAAACGCATGCCAACACGTGAGTGCACTCACACACACACACACACACACACACACACACACACACACACACACACACACACACACACACACACACACACACACACACACACACACACACACACACACACACACACACACACACACACACACACACACACACACACACACACACACTTACATGATTTACTATCAAATGCTCGACACTTGGAGATCACAACTTTACCACAGAAGTTAGCTGGATGAAAACGAGCACACCCAAAATATACACCAAATGCTGAAACTCCCTACCTCTCTACACCCAGGTCCAGAACAGTGCCAAGTCTGAACAATCAGTAATGTTGGTATTTGACACTCTGACTGTCAGTAGGCAGAGTCCTCTCAGCTCAACTCTACTTTCCGAGTGTTGAGCATTTGATAATAAATGCACTTACACACACACACACACACACACACACACACACACACACACACACACACACACACACACACACACACACACACACACGTACAGATATATGCACACAACCACACAGAGATTAACATGCTATAACACCCCCACCCACAATCTGCCATGTCCAGGTGTCATTCCTCAGTGTCAATAACAAAGCAGATAGAAGGCAGGAGAATCCCAGAGCAGTGCCATTATGGAAGGAGACTATTTTCCCCTTTTGAGCTACCTTAGTAATTTGAATTCACTTCACTAACACAAATAAACTATATCTGTAGAAATGCCAGATGTGTTGTGCCTGAATGTTTATTTGTGAAGGTGAGAGACGTAAAAACAACTGGCAGGAAAAAAAGAGACAGAACATCATGCTTATTAAACAAAATTAAAACCAAGCGAAATAGTAGCAGTATAACTGCTTCTAGAAAGATCTCTGAAAAACATATAAAAACATTAAACAGTTCAGAAGTTTATGCTACTTTTCTTTTAAAAGTGTTTGTGTAAGTGGGGAATCATAACTTTCAACTGTACACATGAAGGCAAAACTGTGGATATTAAACCTGTTTTTATTTATTCTCCATTTTATCAGTCAGTTGGAGAAAATAAAGTAATGAATGAAGCATGTGAGCATTTCAGGAAGTTATGTATCTTACTTAATTAGATAAGTCTGGTGTTTATATTAAAGTGTGATGGAATTGGTGCTGAGTTACGTTATTCCACATTCTACATTCTGGTTACACCCTGCAATTCTTCATTTTATTGGGATCCCTATTAGAAGTGTTGGGGCCCATTTCTAAAAGACTTGTTCTTGATGTAAGCCACTTACTCTGGTGTAATCCTGCTTTATAGATATGCCTTACACTGGACTAAGTCAAGCCAAGAGCAAGTCTTTTTCAAATCTTGCACTAGGACTCAGTGATAGAAGTCAAATTACTTGGAATACTCAAAAATGGTTAGCTCATATACAACATATTCTTCAAACTATGAAAAATACCCACAAAAAACTAGGCCGTCTGCATAGAGCAAATCAGTAGTAAGCACAAGAAAATCCATAGCAACAGGCTACCTATTCCCATTTCTAACGCATGTATCATCCAACTTCATTAATCTCAACAATACCCACAAGTCCAAACTTGATGCATGCTATAATAAAATAGCAAGAATTGCTGCATATTCATCTCATACAACCCACCACTGCAGGGTCCTAAAGGACTTAAATTGGCTAGAACTGTGAAATCAGCTAATATTCTCTCAACTCGCTACTGCCCACAAGCTTATTTACAACCCAAATAGTTGCCCCTCTCTAAAACGCATATTACTACCATGCCGGAGCAATAGAACAATATACCCCAACAACAAATCTCTCCTAGCTGTAAGTAACTCGAAAAACTCTGCTGGAAACTCATTATTTTCTCACTGTGTCTCAAAACTGTGGAACTCCATCCCACTAAAGTTGAAACTTACAGAAACAAAATGTTTTAAAAGTCTGCTAAAACTGCATCTGCAAGCCACTTGGCTCTGCTCTTGCTCTACAACTGGATAATTTCCAATCCTGAAGAAAATACAAGCTGCAGCTCCTCTGACAAAGCAATAGCTGCTCTGTACTAAATCCCAATATGGTGATTTTTGCATTTTCCTGTTTGTCTCCTACAGTAATCATTTAACTAATTATATTTCTTAATACTAGTTGCAACCCAGATGTGAATTGTTGTCTTCCCTTGCTTTTTCTTTGTATTTCTGTTTGCTACAGCCCCATGCCAATGCACAATTTATCTTTTATTTTTCTTTCTTCCTATACATAGGCGTCACAATTTGTATGATACAAGGTTTGTATTAAGTGTTTGTTTCAGCTAATTATGTATGTAAAAATGTTTATGCAACCAAGATGAAATAGTATATACAATAAGGAAAAGGAAAATGTACTGTATATTGCCTATGTGTGTGATTTTTTTGGAGCTTTTCTTCCTGGGTTTCCACTGAAAAAGAGTTTCTGTCTCAGTTAGACTTTCCCAGTCAACAAAAATAAATAAATAAATACATACATACATACATACATACATACATATATACATACATACATGCATGCATGCATACTAAAATAAATAATTAGAACTGGTTATTGTGGTGCTTTATTTAGTAATATGCCTCACTGCACTAACCAGGTATATGGAATTTTGTGAACCATTCCTTAAATCAGAATCAAAGAAGACCGCATTGGTAAATCAGTTGCAGTTCATTTTTCAATATGAAGATTAGGGAAATTGAATGTTATGCTTATATGTTACGTTTTTATGCCAAATACAGAAACCTTAATGATGTATTCATAGCTCTAGCTATACCCCACAGTCCTGCATTTTTTCAACACTAATCCTTCTGTCCTTTTCTCATAGGGCACATGGCACAAGCATTATTATGTATAAACTGGTTGGCAATTATGAAGGGTTGTGCTTGTGCTACATGTGTTACATTGCACGTTAAATCTCATATCTATGCATATTACAAAGATGAGCAGTTGTCTCTTAAGCATTTCTGTTTAGTTTGAGGCACTGATAGAAATGTCTTACTCTTAACAGGGGCTTGCCTGTACATGCTTTGTAGATGTAAGATATCACTGTTAAAAGTTTTCTAAGCAGGCAGTGCATTGTACTATAAATAAGACATCATGAATTGTACTACCACTGCATATAATGCTTCCTATTTCTTTGCAATTTTGCTTGTATGGATTATATCTTATGAGGCCTTTATGCTTTTGATGTATGGAATATAGTGACTATTTTTAATGGAAAAAAGTGACTATTTTCACATAGAAATTATCAGTTCAATATTCTTCTGTGTATACTGTATCCACTGAAATAAACACTCTCCAGGGTCTTGCTGGATCACTTGTTGCTATAACCACAAAATCAGTCGCATACCAAGAGGGAGGTGAAGGGGGTAGCCGCCAAGAGCACAAAGAATTAGAGGGCACAATTAGCAGGTGCAAATCAATCTTCAGTGCCATGCATTACTGGCAAAATGAATGGCGGTAATGATTTAGTGGTCTGAACTGAAGTACTTAACTCTGCATGTGTGGCATAAACTGTGGCAGCTGCTTGGCACAAATGTAGCAAGCAGTTACTACAGCTGTAATACAAAGAAGAGATTTTTTCTCCTCAATACAGGTGATTAAAGCTCCACGTGTGATGTGAAGTGTTACGACTGCTTGCTACAATTGAAAAGAAATAAAAAACATTTTTTTTTCTGTTCAATTCTGGGGGAACACATGATCTTTTTAGCTAGCTACACCTCTTCACAAAATGAACCAGGTGAACAGATATGTGTGGTAGAAGGCAAATAAATACTATAATGCAGCTCCCTATAATCTTACTTCTAGCCTTTTATGGCAGGAAAATTAATTGTAACTCATATACCGTAGAGTACTATGAAGGTATAGTAGGTATACTAAATGATGTTATTTCAGACCTAAAATAGCTAAAGACTCAAAAGACAATCATAAGGCCTTCTTTAGCTATGTTAGAAACCTAGGAGGAAACTCCCAGATATGCTCAGAACTAGTTCAAAATGATGTGAAGATTACTGATCCTACAGACATTGCCAACATACTGGCTGACAGGTTCAGTGCAAACTTCTCCCGGAGAGATATCTATACCAAATGAGTGCAGCCCCCAAACATCTCCCCCAAGTGAGAACTGCTCTCTCCAAAGCAAAACACAGCATCCATGGGACCCGATGGTGTCAACTCAATGAGGAATTAAAACCACAGCTAGGACAGCTGTTTAACCAAAGTCTTACCTCTGCAACTGTGGTCCCACTTCACAAAGACAGACCCTGGAAATTACCGGCCCATTAGCTTGACAAGCCTTATCTGCAAAGCCATGGAGGATCATAATGGACCTCATAAATAAAGACATAGGGAATTTGCAGACTTTGGATCCAACCCAGTTTGGCTTTGTCAAAGGCAGATCATGCCTTTTAAACTTGGTTGACTTTTTCGAAACAGTCACCAAAGCCATTGATGAGGGAAAGGCAGTCCATACAGCCTACCTCGATCTGGCTAAGGCCTTCGATACAATACCCCACTCGGGTATCATTGAAAAACTCATCAGCTTAAATGTTAACCCATACATCACAAGATGGGTTGCAAACTGGCTGAGTGACAGAACCCACAGGGTCAGAGTTGCTGGCGCCATGTCAGACTCAAAGCCTGTCACAAGTGGTGTCCCACAGGGCTCAGTCCTGGGCCCACTCTTGTTTGGCATCTACTTTAGTACAAGAAAACACAGGAGGGTTATGGCTGACAAAGTTTGCAGATGACTGCAAACTGATAGTAGAAAACACATCTGACACAGATATCCTTCAGAAGGGTCTCACAGAAACGGATAACTGGTGCCAGAGCCATGGCCTAAAGTTAAATGCCAAAAATGCATAGTCATACCTAGCTACCAAATAGGTGGCAATCCACTGAGCACAGAAGAAGTTATCAGGGACCTGGGGACCCAGGTTGATAGTAGTCTGTCATTCGACACCCATGTAGCTAAAGTAGTTAGGAAGTCCTTCTACATTGCCCACCTTATCATGAAGGGATTCTCATCTAGATCAAGGGAGGTCATAGTCTCCTTTACTCATCACTCATCAGACCAATGATTGAGTACAATGCCCCATTCGAATGTATCTGACCCGACACTTGCAGCAGCTGGAGAGGCCACAAAAGTTCCTCACCAAAAGGATAAAGGGTCTCAAAATCTGTCCTATGCTGCCCGACTGAAAGAACTCCAGCTCTATTCAGTCGCTTGCTCAGAGGTGACCTTTGCCTAACATACAAGGCCATGTCAAACCCAGATTTGATGAATATGCTTCACCTCAAAATCTAGATCCATCAGAGCCACAAGGGCGGGAGACTTAAACCTATTAATAGGACGTGCTGGAGGGATAGATTCATCACCCAAAGACTCCCTATGCTGTGGAACAAAATCACATGTGAGGCAGAGCAGCTGGCCTTGTTCAAGAGAAATCTTGACCAATGGATGGGAGATCGCAGATAGACCCCAGGAATTACCTCAGTGTCACTGCTCGACAGAGGCACAGCAAAATAATGGGTATAGTTCCCCATACTAAAGGGGTGGCGTAAGCCACAAAACAATGGGCTAGGCTTATAAATGCCCTCGGGCAGATAGCCTAGTATGAACCTATGAACCTATGAACCTATGAACCTAAAGTACACTAGTTGCACTGGCTGTACTATTAGGCTAGTTAAGGTCAAAATATGACTGTTGAGATGGAAACTATAAAGCATTTTCACTGTCCTTTTTAGCACAAGAATGTGATTATTAGTGCTTAATATCCAACATTTTTATTTTCATTTCAGCTCATACGATTTTAACCTGGTGCAGCTGTAAAACTATAACTGTAACATTTACTATGGAGATATTTTGCATTTCTGAAATATTATTTTATTAAATCATTAAAATGCTAATCAGTTCACTTTTCCATATTTAACACAATCTATTAAACACCTTCAAAATAGCATCAAAATAGCATTCTAATTTTTTTAAGTCATTAATAATATTACAGATGTATTATATTTTCATAATCCAAACCTGGTCAAGCATTGCTCCTCTGTGTATGTATTTCAAATTTACCTGTCAGTTCTTTTGTACCTAAATCCTGTAGTCTTGCCCTTCTGATGTCAAGCTACTGTAGGGATAGCAACTGCAGTTTTCTGTACAAATCATAAGGACCTCAGCAGATAATGAGTACAAAAGAAGGTAAGAAACCTTGCAGCCAGAAGTACGCGTTCCCCTGAGACTTTCAGTTGGTAAGGTTTTGCTAACTGTGTTGTTGGCTCTTTCATTAGGTCATGATCATATTGCTTTTAGGTGTTGCTGTGCTTATTCTGCATTGTACCCTGCTGTTTGATTCATACTCTCTAAGAGTTTTTGTTTTCCTGGTTATATTTTATTTTATTTTAATGCAGAGTTATATTAAGACATTTTAAAATGTGAAACGCGCTTCTTTTAGCATAAATAGATCAGGCTGCATGGTATTATTTGAAATGATACGAAGTGCAGAATTAAAAAAAAACTTATGTCTATATACAGAATGTAAGGAAGACTTGTCTCCCGGCTCATAGGCATATTCAATCCTGAATCCAGCTCCATCTGTATTCCTCTGTCTTTCTACTGTCTTGAAAAAAAAAAAAGATTAACATATTTCCAGTTCAAAAACTTGATGGCAATATGTTTTTGGAAGTTCCTACTTAGTAATCCCACCTCCCTCATGTTAAGAGATTGGAAAGGGAAGATGTTATCTTAATGAGTTTATCACATCAGTAAAACTGGCTTTTTAGCACCATTGCATCAAAGTAATACCTAGATATTTATCTATCCTCCCATACTTAGGAGTCACATCCATCTCTTAAAGCAACGCCATGAACCGTCGTCTCCAACTATGGAGGTTATTGAACAAATAGGGAATGGATGTAGAGTGCCAGGCCTTTCTTCCATGTTACACACACACACACACACACACACACACACACACACACACACACACACACACACACACACACACACACACACACACACCACATGCAAACCATGGGAATATTCAGACTCACAAATCTGCCTAACATATGTGCTTGACAAGAGGCAAGAAATGACAGCACCTGGAGAAAACCCACATGAATGCATTGAAGACATGTAGACATCACAGAGAAGGCATCCCAGTCGAGAATTGAACAGAGAATCTCTTGCTGTGAGGTGTGACTTACTGTACCACTGTGCTGCCAATACCTGGAGATATTAACCTTTTTTTAACACCACTCTTACATTATCTTGCCCACGGGCCCTGTTCTACAAAATAGAGTCAAATGCATGATCTCTGTGATATTCTCTGTGACAATAGAACTGTTAGTGGTGTTTGTCCAGTTGTATCAAACAAAAGGTCATCAGTTGAAATGTTCACTATAATGTAGCTTTGTTTGTAGCTATACATCCCTAGAGACTTATTGAAAAGGTATTAAACTGTTTCAGGGTCATCATGTTTAATATTTTTCTTTATTTTACAAGAGAAAATGCATAAATTGAGGATACTTTTTTATATTTAATATGTTCCTTTATTTAATCACTTGGGATGTTTGTCTGTAATTATAGAATACATAAGACCTTACCTTCTATAACTTTCCCTTCATTTCCTAATGCATAAGTGGTAATCTTCTGCAAATAAATCAAGGTAGCACCTGATCCCCAACTCTGCAGTAGTCTTTCTCAGTTGCAGTTAAAAAAAAAAACTCTAATTATACAATGACTGTCCATTAATATTCAAAAATGAGCACGCTGATTGGTCAGCCCAACCAGCGTGCCCGCTGTAAATCCAAGAATATACCAATGGAAAAATGTCTGGACGCCTGGACTTTTTTCCATTAGTATATCTCATAAGTGTTATACTTTTCTTTCTTTTTTTTTTATTTATCGAAAACAAACAAAAAAAAGAAACCGGGGACTTTTAACAAACTTGAGGGATGGTGCAGACAAAAATAAAAGGATAATTAGGTACGTTCTGCAAAACTACAGAAACCTACCTGATTATCTTTTTATTTTGTCTGTCCCGGCTCTCCCTCATTCGTTAAAAGTCTCCTGGTTTCTTTTTTTGTTTTGTTTTCAATTAAAAAAAAAAAGGCAACGGAGATCTTCCTTTCACCGTTGCTTCCTTTGTGCAGCATTGATATACTGCATAAGGGTGAGAACACAAGTCCCATATGCATGCACAGTACATCAGAAAAAGCCCCAGGATACCGCAAAAATGCGGAAGGGCAGCACAGAGGCATTATACAACGACATTATTTAAGAAAAGTAAGTATTTTTTTCTTAAATAATGTCATTATATAATAGCAATAACCAACTCCATGATTGTGGTATATTGAAATGAACACACAGTTGGCTTTATTTAATCACTCGGGCTTCGCCCTCATGATTAAACCACACCAACCATGTATAAATCTTCAATATACTACACCATGTCGTTGGTTATTGCTTAAATATCTGCTATCATATAATGTAAAACAGAAGCATTATCTTTTGCCTTTCAAAATACAGCTTAGACTTTCAAGATTATTGCCTTGCATTGTTTTCATTCCTGTAAACCCCAAGGCATACCCCCTTCTGGTACAATACTTAGTTTATGTGTTTACATTTTATAGGCCAAGTTGCTACAGTGCACAGCTACTATGTTTTTAATGGGGAATCTAAAAACCATAGTAAAACGATTAAGTGGCCTATCATTATTTATTTGATTAGTACAAATATACACACATTTAACACTGTACTATAAAGTGGTTATATTGCATTTTTGGAATGCAAGTAATGCATGTTGACTTTCTGTGAATTTGATGATCCTATTAGTGTAATCAGGCAGAGTTCTGACAGTACAGGAAATGCATTTTCCAGCAGCAACACAATTGAGACTCTTGTTTAGACTTTGGGCAGCACATAAGTGGATTCATGTTTGAGATAAGCAGGAGATGAAGGAGGATGTGAAAAGTGAGGGAGATGATAGGGAAAAGGAAGGAACACCAACGTATGTAAAGGCTTGTGTTCCTGCCACTTGTACCAGTTTCTAAAACACATTCCAGTACAGGTCATAGATGTTTGTCCAGTTCTTGTAAAAAAAGAAAAAAAAAACATATTCTGTATAAACAGAGTTCTGCCCTTTTCTTTTTTAAATATTCACACCATTTAACTTTCTAACTAGAAAAAGGCACAGCCCAGTGTTACCACAGACTGCTGCTGTTTTGTATATGATACATATTTGTATTAGACAGAGCGATAGCCTCTCTACATCAGTGTTAATGCACTTTCTCATACAGTTCTCACTTATAGTGAATATGAAAGCAGTTTGCCATGCTGATTCATATTCCAACAGCTGTTCTAGCCTTCATAGCACACATAACCAGCTCGTTTGTTTATGTCCACAAGGGCAAACATTCTGATGTTTCTCTAATGTTGGAGATAATATTGTTCAGTACAGATTGTTGTAATTTGCTATGTCACTTTCCCCCCTGACATACGTGACGTGGGAGTGCAGAGAACATAGGTTAGGTAATGGGGTCGGCGAAGTCTTTAAGGATCTTTACCTTCTAGATACAAAATACAGGGTTTGATTCTTATCTTTGTGAAGCACTGATAGCCTTAAAAAGGCCCTCTGGGGTGATTAGGTTAGTAATCACCTATAAACCTACACAAACAGGGCGTACAGCTTTTGTCCCACCAAGAAAAGTATTTTTTTGTATGTCAGTACCCTTTTGTTGCTGCAGATGTCAGCAAATTGCACTCTGTCAAAATGTTTTGTCAAGAGATAGTCATGCAATCAAAGGTTATATGTATGCCTGTTATAATTCTGTACTTTATTGGGTATGTGTTAAGCTTGTGTTAAGCTTGCTTCCATGGTGGTGCAGTGGTAGCGTTGTTGCCTCACAGCAAGAGGTTCACCCGTTCGATTCTCGGCTGCAGTGCGGGGAGTGCCTTTTGTGTGGAGTCTGCATGTCCTCCCCACGGTTGGGTGGGTGTTCGAAAGACATGCGTAAAAGGGCGTGCCTTCATTGAAGGTTGGACGTCGAGCTGGCACCTCGGCATTCGTGAAAATCTACTGCCAATCATTAGCGGACTGGAGTTCCACTGTGAAGACCCCTAACCGGGAAAAGCCGAAAGACAACAACATTGTGTATGTGTTAAGCTTAACTGTTTTATACAGTCTTTGCAACATATCCAGCTTATCTGTCATTTGGTCAATATTGTGGATAGAAAGGATCTGGAAAATTAGAGCACTCTTCTGGATAAAACAGAATGAAGGATGAATAAGCAAGGAAAATAATGAATAAATGAGTAAATAAAGAAGCAAAAAGAAGCAAGTAAATAAATATATAAAGCACATAGTTGAAAAAAATGTCTAGAAAAATCTCCTAGCCTTCTTCGATAACAATGAAAATATGGATGAATATTTTCTGTGCAACGTGGTCACTTGTGACTTTTTTGCCTGCTGCTGCTGACTTCATTCTTCTCTTCTGCCACATTAATTACTGTCCTATCCTCATTGTCCACTGAACCAACGATGGCCTACCTCATGTGACCCACACTAGGAGGTCTTTCTTCCTTGACAATCCACTCACATGGGAGACCCCCTATCCCCCACATACTGGTTCTAAGGGCAACAAGTTACCATACACCAAGAGTTGGACAGTAAGAAGCTATCACAATGTGACCTGCAGGGCTTATCCTTACTATTGACATGCAGGGCTATTGTCATCTAGGTTGGCATGTAATGATGTTGCAGGGATAATATCCCTACCTGTGCAGTGATATGTCCGTCATTTACCCACCCACTCACAGCAGCAGGTGCTCTAGTTATAGCCTCATTACCACAAGCAGGAATCATGAGCCTGCCACTCCCCTTGCCCATCTCCACACTCTTCCTCTCTGGATAAAGCAGACAGGCTAATGCCTTTTCATTCCTTTTCTTCTGGCCATCCATCTCTCACATGCACTTGAGTCACTAGTCAAATTGTAGTCACAGTGCTCACAGTCAGGGTTTTATCTTTCTGTGCAGTAGAGCTGCCTATTCTTGTAGTCGGATTTTAGAACTTGTAGCAGTATGTTGTTAGAGTGTCATGGATTGTTGAAGAGTAACAACAGGTGATGGAGCGATTTGATGGTGTTTTGCATGAAAGGTGATTAGTAAGTTCATAGGTTCATAAGTGTGTACTAGGCTAATGGCCATGGGGCCTTTACAAGCCTAGCCCCAAAAAATTTGCCCAGGCACCATGCCACCCGATGTTAGTTCCCAGTGCCCATATCCAGTAGGGCAACTGGAATGATCCCTGGAGTGAATTTTCTGTTACCCATCCAGTCATCAAGATTTCTCTTGAAGAGGGCCAGTGAGGTGCTTTGCTTGACATGAATGGGAAGCTTATTCCAGAGTATGGGCAGTCTTTGGGAGATGAACCTGTCCCTTCAGCATGTTCTGTTAATTGTGGTAATATGGTTGTGATCTCTGGAGTGTGTGGTGTGGGGTGATTGGGATTTCTTTAGGTGTAGCATTTGAAGTAGGGCTGGGTTAGACATGGCTTTGTAAGTGAAGTATAGATCACCTCTAAGTAGATGATAAGAGACTGAGAACAGCTGAAGTTTCTTGAGTCTGTCCAAGTAGAACATGTGTTTAAGGCCTAGGATCCTTTTTGTGAGGTACTTTTGGGGCCTCTCCAGCTTTTGTAGGTGTCTGGTCAGGTACATGCCAAATGGGGCATTATAAATGATGATTGGTCTAATGAGGGATGAGTAGAGAGGGATGATGACCTCTTTCTTCCTGGATGCGAAACCTTTGGTTATAAGATGTGCCACGTAGAAGGACTTTCTGACCACAGTGGCAATGTGGTGGTCGAAGGTGAGGTGGCTGTCAACCTGGGTGCCCAGATCTCTTTTGGCGTTTAGTGTTCAGTGGGCTCCCATCAACGTGGTAACTAATGGGAACTGAGTTTTTTCCAAAGTGGATGATAATGTATTTTTTGGCATTAAGCTTCAAGCCATGGTTCCAACACTAGTCAATCATCTCAGTGAGGCCCTTTTGTAGGATGTCTGCATCACTTGGGGAGTTGATAATGATTCCTAGCCTGCAGTCATCAGTGAACTTGATCAGCCAGAGTCCTTCTATGTTGGCCTGGACTTCTGAAAAGTAGATGCCAAACAGGAGAGGGCCCAGGACTGAGTCCTGTGGGACTCCACTCATGACTGATCAACAGTCTGACTTGGAACCCACAGCTTTCACTTTGTGGGCCCTGTCTATGAGCCAATTTGCAACCCACCTAGTGATGTAAGGATTGCTGCCTAGATTGGTGAGTTTATCAATAATACCCAAGTGGGGAATGGTATCAAAAGTCTTGGCCAGGTCAAGGTAGGATGTGTGCATTGCCTTACCCACAGCCTTGGTGACTGCCTCGAAGAAGTCAACCAGGTTCAGCAGGCAGGGTCTCCCCTGGACATTGCCAAACTGTGTGGGGTCAAGAGTTTGGAGATTCCCTATATCTTTGTTAAACAGGTCCAAGATGATGTGCTCCATAGCTTTGCATACCTGACTCATCAGTCTAATGAGATGATAGATCCCAGGGTCTGTAGTTGCTCCTCCCTTTATGGAGTGGGATGACTGTAGCAATGTGCCATTCATTAGGGACATAGCCTGAGGTAAAGCTTTGATTGAGTAGGCACACAGATGTGGTGCCACTTAGTTTTGTAGCTCATGTAGGACACAGCCAGGGATATTATCAGGTCCCATGGACGCTGTATTCTTGGCTTTGGACAATGCAGCTTTTACCTGTGCCACAAAAATGTTGGGTACCAGGCTTTCTTCTGGTATTGTGAAAGGGCCCTTGGGGGAGGGGTAAAGATGGCACTGAATCTTTCAGCCAGTATGTTGGCTATATCTGTTGGTTCAGTATAGGAGGTGCCATTGTGCAGTAACTCAGATCAAATCTAGGTATTGCCTTTGAGGTTTTTGATATAGCTATAGAAGGATTTGTGGTTGTTTTTGGTATCATCTGCAATTCTGCCTTCATAGCTGGCTTTAGAGAATTTGATAAGGGATCTCAGCTTTTTGTTGAGACTGATAAGGGAGGTTTTCCAGTCTTGTGACTTCATTTTTTCTACAACAGTTTCTTCCTTCCGATGGCTAGGGACCACCAGATTTGCTTACTTTTTTTAGAGGAGAGCATCTTAGTTCTATTTGGTATGGCAAGGTTCATGCATTTGTGTACATGCTCGTACAGTGCATTGGTGTATGATTTGGCAGTCATGCAACTATTTTCCATTGTCATGAGTGCTGAAAAGTTAGCCACCTCTGTTTTTAGGAGCCCAAAGTCGGCTTTAGAGAAGTTGTTCAGGGTGGTCACCTTAGCAGGGGTGTAGGTGAGATGGAGACTTCCATGATGATCAGTTTGTGGACAGATTTAACCAGGGAGGAATTGACTATAGGTGTGAAGCAACGGTCTCCCATGTTGGTGATAACCAGGATGTTGCTTCCTGTAGTGGAGGTCAGTAGTGCAAAGTGCACATGTGAAAATAGTTCAAAAGTGAATACAGTATCCAGGAATTCAGAAATTATTTAATTTGTTATTTTCTACCACTACCTTTATTTTAGCTTTAGCATTGTTTGTGTTGTAGGAACTTAAGTTGATAGCTGTTCATGCTGCTTTCCTTACTGTCCTCAGTCACTATGGTTTGACCTCTTGAATCTGGATTGAGTGATTTATCAGCATTTCTGGTTAATTTAACACTGAGTAAATAAGCAAGCTCAGAACTGATAATAACCTCTGGACAGATAGCAAAAGATCAAGATCTCTTGAAACCGTATCTGCTGTCCTGCACTTTAACAGTCTGGTGATCCGAATTCATAGCCTATTAAACAGCCCCTATGTTAAACAGAGGAGTCTCATTAGAAAATATTGACTTTGTATTAAGTGAGCTGTGCTGCAATGTCTTCACATTATAACCTACATGTCTGTACTGCCATCTGTGACTTGGTAAAAAAAAACAACAATTCATCTGGGAAGATAGTATGTTGGTTTATGTTTTGTGTCACTGATATTCAGTTAGGGCTGCCAGTGGAAGTATTGGTTCATAGGTGTTTACTAGGCTAATGGCCACAAGGGCCTTTTTAAGCCTAGCCATGCACTCCAAATCTCTGACAAGTTCTGATACCGTTGATAAGTGAAAGCAGGGGCCTGGGAGATGAAACATTTACAGGTTTCCTCTGTCCATTAGAGACATAGGTGCCAAACCAGAGATGAATTTCCAGTTTCTCATCCAATTGTCCAAGTTGCACTTAAATTGGGTTAGGGAAGAACTGCTTCACATGGACGGAGAGCCTGTTCCATAGATGGGATAGTCTCTGGGATACTTACCCATCTCTCCAGCAGGTCCTATTTATATCACAGGCAAGGTTTAAGTCTTTAGAATGGGTAACTCTGGTGCTGTTAGTTTTGTGGATATTCAGGAGGTCCATCAGAGTGGAGTCTGACAGTGCCTTGTATGCCAGGCATAGATCTTCATTCAAAAGCCTGTAGGAGACAGAATACAGGGCCTTGAGGCGGTCTACATAGGACATATTACTTATGCCCTGTATTCCTTTAGTGAGGAACATCTGTGGACATTCCAATTGTTGGATATGCCTGGTTAGGTACATACCAAAGGGGGCATTGTACTCAATGACAGGGTTGATGTATGCTGAATACAGTGGAACAATGACTTCCTTGGACTTAGATGCCATACCTTTGTTTATAAGTTGCACAACATAGATTGATTTCCTCACCACTATAGACACGTGATGATCAAAAGCTAGATTACTATCTATGTGTGTCCCTAAGTCCCTGACTACTGAGTCAACTCTAAGGGGTGTGTTGTCAATATGCTTCTATTTGTGGTTGCAGAAATTTTCTGTATTTTCAGTATAATAAAATATTTTCTGCCTGTTTTACAAAGCACATGCCATATAAATAACAAGAAGTGCTATCCTGTACTTCTGGTAATAGATGCATTTACTGTTATTTATGTTGCACAAAGTATCTGTAAGTCAATGGAGCAAATCATCATGGACCTTATAAATAAGGATATAGGTGTTCTCCAAACCCTTGATCCGACAGTTTGGTTTTGTCAAAGGCAGGTCATGCTTGTTAAACCTGGTAGACTTCTTCAAACATGTCACCAGAGCCATCGACACAGGCAAATCTGTGCACACAGCCTACCTTGATTAGCCAAGACCTTTGACACAATCCCATATTCAGGCATCGTTGATAAACTCTCTCAGTTAAATATCAACCCTTATATCATCAGGTGGGTTGCTAACTGGTTCAGCAACAGATCGCATTCATTCAAAATTGGGGACTTTACCTCAACCAGCAGAACTGTCACCAGTGGCATTCCACAGGGGTCAGTGCTGGGTCCCCTGTTTGTTGTTTGGAATATACTTTTCTGAAGGTCAGGCCAAAACAGATGGGCTGTGGTTGACTAAGTTTGCTGATGACTGCAGTAATTGAATCCCCAAATGATATCAATATACTTCAAGAGGGACTTGCAGAAACCAGTGATTGGTGCCAAAGCCATGGACTCAAACCCAATGCAAAAAAATGCATTATTATTCCCTTTGGTAAAAACAATATCCCTGCAGAGTATCATATAAATAATAATCCCCTAAGTAGCAACTCAGCAGTGAAAGACTTGGGAATGCAAGTTGACTGTAACCTAAACTTTGACCACCATGTGTATACTGTGGTAAGGAAGGCGTTCTATGTCACACACCTCATCTCAAGAGAAAAAGAGGTCATAACACACTTGTACTCAACCCTCATCAGGCAAATAATTGACTACAATGCTCCCTTTGGTATGTACCTTACCAGGCACCTGCAGCAGCTTGAGATACCTCAGAGATTCCTAACCAAGGAAATTCAGGGTCTCCAGCCAGCACATCTCATACACTGACAGACTGACATCACTTTCACTGTACTCAGTGGCATACAAACTACTTAGAGGAGACTTCTGCCTGGCCTACAGAGAAATTTCAGGTCCAAACCTAATGGAAATACTGCACATTCACAAGTCAAATGGGACAAGGCACACCCTTTGCAAGGATGTTAGCCTCACCTGTAGCATAAATAGGACCTGCTGGAGAGACAAACATGTCTCTCAGAGGTTGCTACTCCTTTGGAATAGACTGCCAGTTCACATCAAACAAAGCCCTCTATGACCCTGTTTAAGATAGCCTGGATGACTGGATGGGAAACCATAAATTCCTGCTGGGAATTTCACCTATAACCCCCTTAGATATGGGCAGTCATTGCTAGCTAAGATCTCGAGTTTAGGCAAGATCCTTTATATTGGGTTTCTATAATATTACATTGGGTACACACGGCTAGGCTTACAAAGACCTTTGGGTCAATAGCCACCTATGAACCTATAAAGAAAATCAAAATGACTCAAGCCTGACTGAAGGCCCCCAGAGGATCTGTAATGCCCAGGTAACTGCAGACCAACCAGTGTGCTATGACTGGAAAGGTAGTGTGAATGATCAGAATCATCCTATTGTTGTCAAAAGCTTCAGTATTAAAGGATAAGCATCACAAAGTGAGTTTGGATACTGTCCATATTCTCGCATTCTCTCCTTCTAGTCACATTCTGAGTGTGGTAGCCCCATAATTGCGAAGTTATTTATACTCGCAGCTGCTTGATGTGGCTGTCCACAGTAAGGGGTTCCATTATCCATGTCCATTCTATTTCTGGAAGGCCTAAGGTTTGACACTGCATTCTTAGTTACACTAATACAGCAGAGTCTGCCAAAAAAAAAAAAATGTCAGCTAAACTACATACTTAGGAACTGCGTGGATACGGATAGCAGAAAGAACACTCCCTTACCCAGTAAATTTCTAAAGTTCACTCAGCCGAAGCACAGACCGGTGAAATTTGAAATAGCAATCAAAAGCCCAGCTAATGACCAGCTGCAACTGCAGCGGATTATTCTGTTTACATTTAAAACTGTGTCTACTCTAAATCCCTCACAATCGAGTATTCATATGAGTAATGCTGTTTTCAGCCATGAAAGTGTCACGTTTACTTTACTGTTTGTTCACTTGCTCCCTTTTTTGTCCAACGGACACAGTAAGAGACATGTGGCTTCATTGGGTTATTCTTCAGCTCTTTTATTACGTGCATCACTGGAGATGCAAAGTGGAATTAATTAGTTTGCTAATTAGAATTGCTGACCATTTAGGCTCTGTCAGCAGTTGGTGGTAAAGCTTACTGTCTAGAAATGACAAAATGCACAGAATCTGCATTTCACACTGCCTCCCCTGCACAACTAAATGCATGTACTTGATTCGTTTTTATAACTTGTGCTATGTTTAATGGAGACTTTCTTAATGTTTCTATATGTACTGGGCCAGTGACCTCAAGTAATGGAAAAAAAACCCAGAATCCTACTTTGGGGTATCAGTCCTTCTGCGCCTTTGTGCAGCATCATTCGAGGGAGAAATGCAGGGGAAAAACAATGGTCCTTGTGTTGGAATAGATTGGTACATAAGCAGAATGTAAAACTGATTTAGGACTAATATTGACACTTCTCTATGTGGAAGCCATTATTATATCTATCTATATCTATATCTATATCTATCTATATGTGTGTGTGTCTGTGCATTCTGCATTGCTTTGCTGTGCGTTTTCCTTATTAATGCTTTATACTGATAAGTATCGGGTATGCTCTCTGGTGAACTAGCATTAGATGGCCTTTATATGTGTACCAGCCTAGAAGAATCCTTCTAGAATCCAGTAATTCTCTTTTAGCAAAATGCAGCTGCATTGTCTTCAACTGAGAAAAAAGAAAATGTCTAGCAATATACTTAAAGTTACTGCCCATTGAAAAGTTCCAGTGGACAGTTTTCATTTCTGATTTGGTTATAAAATAAAATTTAACTGTGCATGTCTGCAACCCAGCTTCGGTGGAAATGCTGACCTTTCAGCATATCCCATTGCTTACTGCTTGTAATCTGAATGGCATGGGCGTTGCAAAACAGCCAGGCACAATTTTATTAAATTGTTGACACAGAAATGTCTGTTAATGTATTAATAAGGAAGGCACAGTGGTCTCCCCTATAGAAATCCCTGCAAATTCATCTTATAACTCTTTCAGAGTTGATGAGCTTCTGTGTACTAAATCAGAGCTACTGATGTTACACAGCTGCATTTATAAGGAAATAACTGGCCAGGTAAACTCATTCATTTCAGGTGTGGAAGTACAACCGTGTTTGTTTCTTTTCAATATGTTGCCATTCACAGGAGTGGAATAGTTTAGCAGACTTTCTAAGGACACGGAGTTCACTGCTCCCCAGCTGAAGTTATAGTGCAAATTATAGCTTAAGTTAATTTTATTTTATTTTCCCTGTATGCAGTTAACACATTGTTGGAGGTGCCATTGCTATATAGGTTCGTAAGTGCAATTGTGAAGCTCATGACCTGCTGGTCTTTTAGAAGTTTGACTTCCATAACCTCTTCTTATTATTATTTCCTTTCTTCCATGTGTACATATCAGTGGTTAGTTCTGAAGAAGTCGAAGTCCGAATTATTTTGACTGCTTTTATTTCATATTGTTGTCCTGCCCCTCTTTTTCTAGCAAATCACTGAGAATTACAGACAAGTCAGTAATGGTAAATGTTAGAAATTCATACTTTTTATCATTAAAAAAAAAATGCACATTGATGCAAAACCAGAGAAAGGTAATAGGAGTGTTGAAAGATCTAACAAGGCTCTTGAGTCAGCACCTAGAGTTTGCAGATATCAGTCACACTGAAAGAGGTCAACAAAGGTTGTTGAGAGAGCTACAAGATGCATTGAAGACCTTCCTGAGCTCTATGCAGAAATGTGAATAGCTCAAAATCATTGAATGAGAGTGGGTGTAGCCCTGTATCCCAAAAATTAACAGCACAATGCAGATTGAAATGTACAGAGTAGTCCACTTAATCTCTGCAGTGTGATGGTTTGTAGATTATGAAACTTTTTTGTTTGTTTTTTGTTTAAATCCACAAACTCAGCTGCAGTCTCAAAGACCTAATTACAGTGGCCAGCTCCATCAGTTACTCTCTCAGTTTGCCTCATAGCCTGACATGCCTTCTTTTATTTTATGTTACAAGTGAAAGTAAAGTTTGCTAAAGTCCCTGATGATCTGAGGAAGTAATGTGAATCCGGGGTGTCCGCAGATTCATTGGGGGGGGGGGTATTCTTATTTGCACCCAAGTGTTCCTGTGGCTAGCAGCAAACATGTAGTGGCATGTTTGTTTCCATGTACCCATCTCCAGGCCATCTTGACAGAACTGGAAGTAATGTAGTACAGGAATGCCACTCTGCTGTCCTGTATACCAGCCACTAGTGTGATGTAGAAGGCAACGTATGTCACCACTGCTATATTCAGGACCAAATAGCAGGCGTCTTAGGTGAATCTCTTTATTTATTAAATGCAAGTTGTTATCTTACAGTTGCTCACTGTTCAGCTTCTCACTGTTCATTTGCTAATAGCTGTGTGCTCCTCTCTGCCTTCTATGCAAGACACACAAATATATACCCTGTATTTCTATATACATTTTTTGAGTTATTGCAACTTCAGAGGCAGTATATTTATCATCTGGAGCAGGATTTAAAATACATTGTTGCCCCTTTTGCAAGTAACCTCATGGTATGGAATTAGCCAGCTTGCTTTACTAATATATGTCTCTGTGGAGCTGAACAGACTTTGATTACATTAGGTCTAGTTGTTGGGGGGGGGGACTTTGTTTAGAGTGCTGTTTATTTATGGGATGATTGTAGGAGAAATGTGCCACAGTGCTTTCTTACAGTAACTGTAAGGGGAGTGCTATATATTTTATTAAAGTCCTTATGGGTAGGAATGACAGTGACTGTAATTGCAAGTCCTGTTCCTGTAGCAGGCACAAAAGTGTCCCCATCTAAAGTTATAGCATGATTGTGCACTGGGGACAACTGCACAGAAGTAAACCCATCAGATGGCCATCAGTGAGGTCCTCAGTCCATGGGGAGATAGACTTATCTAGTTACTGTGACTGACAGTTTAAACTGGTACACAAAACAGATAGATGAAAGTCATAATAAAAACTGGTGCTATCAAACATAAACTTTACGTACCACAGAAAAAGAGCCCTAAAGATCTCAGTATGCACTTTCACATGTGACTAGCAATAAATGCAGCTTGAAAGAATTTGACAAAGTGAAAATTTATTGCACAGTATGAGGAAAGTGTTTTTCAGAAAAAAAAAAGTCCTCTGTAGGAAGTAAAATGTACAAGACTACTACATCCTGAAGATGTTTCATCTTACTCCTTGAAGAAATGGGTTTACTCCCCCTTATCTTCCAACTATACAGAGTGGCGCTGTGCTCTGTTTTAGTAAAGATAAATGTACACACTGTATGAGATCAGTAGCTTTATTTTATCAGACTCAGTTTGTTTCAGGTTTCTACAGGTTTTTGTTCAATAAGGGAGTGGTACCCTTTATCATACACTGAATGTTTGTTTATTCAGCCTTTTCAGCTGTATTCCTCCTGCATGAATAGGTTTACTTTCCATATAATGAATTTCTTTACCTTCCAGTCAGTGCATTCCCATCATTTCTCATTGTTTGCTCTTCCACTAAGTGCATACATCACCCAGAGTTCTTTGTTGTGTCCTTTATGGTTATCATCTATCTGTTAAAGTGGAATATTCTTTACAGTTGCTTCACAATGACATTCACTTCTGCCCACCATATATCTTAGGGATATGATATTTACATTTAAACGAAGCCCAAAAGTGGGAGGCACAAAGTCTAACAGCATTTACATTTCTTTCTTTAAGAAACAACTTCACCATCATCTTTATACAGTGAGAATGGTTTCAGTCAGTTTTTGACATCATTGCCTTCTTGCAAGACTCCCACTAGCCCTCATTGGTTGTAATGAAGCAGGGTCCAGAGTTTCTTATTGTTCATATTTGTGCAGTAGCCTTGAGTAACTGCCCTATAGCAGCTATCGATTTCCAAACAGAGCTTTGCAAAAAGAGGAGATACGAGATAGGGGAACCTCTGCTCACTTGTTACTTGTTTTATAGGGAACAATGTATGATGCTCCACCTGTTCTTCATACACTCTCTTTCCCATTAACATTACATTTGACATATGTCAACAGGAACAGGTGATACCTGAAAGATATTCTTGACACTGAAGCTATGTCCTCACAGATAATCTTATGTCTGAAACGCACCAGTCCAGTAACACAAAGTTACAAGTTACTGTAAATGCTATATAGTTAGAATCTTTTGTATGGTACTTGTGGAAGATTTTTTTCCCCATTGGCATGTGCAGTTTGTTAGCTTTGTTGTATCAGGTTGTACAGTTAATACAAAATCAGTGGGATAGGAAAACCTCACACCCAGACTACAGTGAGAATGAAGGCAGACATGTCTATAAGAGACAAACACATTTGGTAACAAAGTGAGAAGAATTTCATTTAGTTTTATCTGAAAGGGGTATTACAAAGAGGAGCATTTGTTTAACCACCAACAATAATAAGAGAAAAGTTCAACAGCTATATGTAATAGTGCACTGTAACTGCCTCACTTAATAGTGCAACTTAACTAGGACACTTATGGGTCGTAAGTGCTGTGGCATCTAGGCTTAAAGGGTGGTTGTAACAGCATGCAGTGAAAAATCTCCAGTTTGCCACATGCTATCTCCTGCCTTAGGTTTTAATGATCTTTTAGCATGGTTGTTGCTTTTGTCTGTATACAGTAAGTATACGTTCTTACATAACATTGATAAGTACTAGCAGTTCAAGCACTGACTGCATTTTTACTTAGTGCAGAATTGTAGACAGTGGCATGCCTAGACGTGTAAGGCTACAATGAGAATGCCATTTAAGATAAAAACAGGCAGACTCAAAATACTGTTTGCACAATGATTAAAAAATATTTTTTTCTGTGAAGTAGAGAGCCCCACGTTTCCTGCTCCCAATTCCTATTTTAATCAACCCTGGTGCTGCTGTAACCTAGAATGGAGATTTCCCACTGCAGCAATCATGTTGACTCAATGCAAAATCCCAGCAGGTTGCCATTACTGCACACTTGATAAGGGTATCCCTGTCCTTCCCATGACCAACAGTTGTACACATACTCATACAAATCCTGCAATATATAAATGCAAATGTCCAGCACTCCTCGTTTTTTATATTTCACCATTAGAAGGAGAATAACATGCTCCCATGCTCCCCTGTCTTTTGCAATAGATTATAGGAAACAGAACAGCATGCATATTAGCATTAGACCATTCCTAAATATTCAACAATTTTATATGAAATTTCAAAACGCAGCATCTTTCTTATGATAACAAATGTACCTGCTTTAGAGGCATTGGCTTATTGTTATCAAAATCTTTTCTGCCTTTTCTGCAAACTCATGTCTGATTCATTATCTTTCATCATGGTGTAGGATTTAACATGGAAACCACTTGACTGGTAGTTATGGGAATTTTTATGTTTATATGTCTGCTATGCTACTTTAGTGAAAGAAAATCACCAAATCGTATTGTATCTTCATACACTGTTCCCTTCTTCCATAAACTAGAGGGATTGTGTTTACCATATAGTAGTTGAACCTATCTTAATTAATATGGTGCCTCTACCAATGTTATTTTCTTTTTGGTTACTCTTTTTCTTATCATTATTGTAAATTTTCTTCACAATGTTGTATACATTTTAAGTTCTGCTGCTCTGCTCTCTTTGCCACATGTTAGCTTTTGTTTCTATGTCCTGTTTTATACTTCTTTATGATTGCCTGCTTATTAATTTTGTACACAAATGTATTGCTCATCCTAATTGCAGATTGGAACAGTTCAAACAGCAATTATCTGCTTGGCGATTGAATTGTTGTATTGAATGCCAACATCCTTAAACCCTGATTGGTTCCATGTACTTATGATCTTGCTGGGGTTGCCATTATTGGGTTGTGTTCGACCAACCTTACACAGCAGCTTTGTCTGCTATTGACAGAGTATGATGTTCATTATAATAAGTGCTGCAGTACTAATTCTTGGCACGTCCTGCCATGCAGAAGCCCACGGTTAGACTGAATACCAGAGTTCTGTAGCAAAACCCCTTCTGGAGCCTCCATGGCTCAAGCCCAGAATTCACAGTCTGAAACCAGACTAATGTAGGTAGGGTCTGAAGCCACTGAGCCGGCCATGGCTTCTGACACTTAAGTGCTGGTGATTGAGGGCAATACTGCAATATTGAGCTACTCAAACATCTACAATTATGGTAACACAATGGTACTGTCAGAAGTAAAATACAACTATAGTCAGTACGATACAATTACTAGTCGCACTAAACTTCTAGATACTTGCTTTATTTGACTTTTTGAATCACAGATACACTGCTCCTTAGATCTAGCCTCTGAGGGGAGTCTTCATACATTTGGAGTAGCATGTTGGAGGCCCACTGGACATTTAAGCCCTTGCTGTTCTGAATAGGTCCTTCAGGAGGTGCTTCATCTGAAAAATGTCTACCATCTATTGTATGGTGTTAAACTGACCTGACATTTTTACCTTTTACCAGTTGTAATCAGAAATCTGGTCTCTGGTGGAACTCCTATCTTTCATTCCTCTTCAGCTATATGACTGACCAGTCCTGGTAGGCTTAATTCATTTATCTAATGTTACAACGCTGGTCCGCATCATTTCTTTACATAGCTTTCCTCATTTAGTGACTCTTCAAAACTCACTTTTGTAGGCACTGGGTCTATACTCTCTGGTAGTTGTGCATTATCTTACCTGCTTTGCCTGGTTGGGATATTTCCTCCATATGTAATGTCTCATGTTCTATACCGGTTTTCTGTGCTGGTGGCAATGGTTTAAAATTATTTGGCCTAATACTAGCTATCAGTTGCGTAATCTTTGTCAAACAGTTGTCTAAATGTAAAAGATCTTATACAAAGAACTTGTGTTCATATGCTGGAACTGCATATTATTTCCTCATCTGTGCATACCTGGCTTCAAAAAGTCTAGCCTATAATGTAAATGTTTATACAGAATAACTTTGTTGGGTAGCAAATGTGAAAAGTATTACGATAAGCACACAGAATATTGTGTATCTTGTGTTGGAGTTTTTTGTCTTAATTCATTGATTTTATATCCTGCTTTCAGCCAGTTTATTTGCAGATTGGTGCTGAAGTGAAGATCTATAGTGTTTTATTCCTTTTTTATTGTAATTTTAGAATTCATCTGACTAAAATTGGGGAGTAGTTTCATTAACTGCCAATGATCAAGCAAGAAGTTTTATCATGAAAATTATCCTTTATATTGCTGCTGCCTTTTCTAATTTCATTGAAATCTGTACAGGTTACCTTGAGCCATTTTAGGCAGGCATCCACTCTGATTTGGATCACTGAATCTATGAAAGGGTATACAAAATCAGTGTATGTCAACACAGAGCAGATCACTGTAGAACAGTGCAACATATCATTTTACCCTTTGCCCACCTGTAATTGCTACATTCAGGAGGAAAACTTTAATTCCTGCTAATAGCAGTGCTAGCCTGTCTTTTGCAACAAGTTTGCTGTGTATTCTAGTGGGTCTGCTATGCCTTACCAACATTAAATGTCAACATCTTGCACAACTGTAAACACATTTGATTATGTTTATCATTTTCTGTTTGTGACACTGTTTTGTCTAAACCACCTTCATTTCCTTCATCCAATATTTTCTACGCATGCTGTGATTCATCCCTGCTGTCCTGCATGTGTTTGTCATTCACTTAGCTTCTCTTACCTTTCCACTTTGCGCATTCTGTCAGTATGATCGCTTTTGAGTAATTTATGTAGTTTGTGTTTAATTGTTAAATGTAGTTATGTGATTGTTTGTTTGCTTTCTGGATTAAACAAACTAGGCAGTAGTAGATTTTTCTAGGGACATCCTGGGAGCTCTGTGTGGCTAAATGATTTGTTCAGTTCACATGTTAAGCAATTAGAGCAATAGTGAATCAAACACTGTTAAGTAAAGTTCATTAGCAGCTTATGGTCATAATTCTTTGCACTGAAGCAAGATTTATATATTTATATCTGTCTGTCTATCCATCTTTCTGTCTATCTATCTATCTATCTATCTATCTATCTATCTATCTATCTATCATCTATCTATCTATCTATCTATCTATCTGTCTGTCTGTCTATCTATCTATCTATCTATCTATCTATCTATCTATCTATCTATCTATCTATCTATATTTTTTTGCTTAAATCACCAGTGTTTGCTTCTTAGGGATATCAGTAGGCAGTTTGTAAACAGTATATTCAATAACATCTTATTGTTATTCTAATATCTCAATTTGCTATATCCATTCATGCTGATATGCTAAATGCTTCACTGAGTGTGAGACTTTAACATAACTTTTGTGTGTTCTCACAAAATATGCAACATGCAAGTTTGTCTCTCAGCATATCTGTTAGCCTATCTACAAGATTACAGCTCTCAGCAAGTCTGCACAGCTCTGTCATGTACTCTAAAATACTTTCATGCCTCATTTGATTTCTCTTATGAAGCCTGAAATTCTTTGCTATTGTCAGTGGTTTTGAGAGTCAAATGTTTCTGTAAAATGCCAACAATTTCTGCAAATGTTTTTTTCATATTGTCTCTTGGATGCTACCAGCATTTGCAGTAACGTGCTTTTTGGCCCCGTAGGACTTAATAGCTCTGGAACTACTCATGTGTGAACTAGAATATTATTTGCCATATAATGAAGGCCTACTCATTCAGTTTAAGTTGTGCAGAATTCCCAAGTTTTGCCAAATGCTGTACTATACCTGTCTAGCTCAGTCATTTTAAAATTCTGAACATATTCTACTGCTTTGCTGCTTTGTCTTCCTCCTCACCCAAACTTGGTTCTAAGAAGTAGCATTCAAAATTATTGTGGCTTTTCTATCAACACGCAGCCATACAGAATATATTGTCAACCTCAGATGCTGCTACATTTTTGTCACTTAAATCATTAGTTATTTGAAATACTGTTACATTGTTTTGTCATTCACATAATTGTATAATCTGTGCAGTGCATATGTACTTGCAAGTCTTTTTTATCTGCTAAGGTGATCACATCTATCAGGAAACACTTTGAATGCATTTGTATTCAGTAATGTTTCAACCTTGCTTAGTTCTGGCTTTACACAAGTAATAATCTGTTTTCACTCTCCAAAACTTATTGCTTCCTTTCATTAGCTTAAGTAAACACAAATAGATTGAATTGGTTGGACATAAAATTTTACTCACTAATATGCAGAAATTAATCCACTCTGCTTTTGCATAGCTTATACAGTCTGTTTCCACTTCAGAGCCACTTTTGATTGCTTATGCAGTGACGGTTCACTTGAAGCATTTCTTTGCAAGGTCATCTACAACAATGCATAGAAATTGCTTAACTTTGACACCGTTTGTTAGTCTTCCAGCTTTCACAGAATATTTACTTCTGGTACCATTACTTCGCAATCACATTAGTTTACTTTCTCATACTGTTATAATATTTTTATCTCACTCCTATTTTAATGTACATTGCTAATATTAGCTGTATATAGCAAATATTTCTCAGTTTGACCAGTAAAAAATCATTTTTCTTATTGTATATTGCTTGTGATACACAACTTCAGTGTCTATTGCTCGTTGTAGTACTGGCTACACAATTCCTGGTACATAAAAATTCACTGTATTTTATGCATTGTGTTGGTTTTCCTTGGATACATTCCTTTGATAAATACATATTGTTATATTCAGTGTATGTAGCTTGTTTTGATAATAGATCTTTTTGAACGTATAGTTTTGTAGTAATCATCTTGAAAAAAATTGCATATACTATCATTTGAAATATTACTGTTTACCCTGTTGAAGTCAGTCTTTTGCTCCTAAATGACAATAAAGATAGCACAAAAGCCATGAATGCTGTTAGCAGGTTTAGGAAAGCATGTGTGGCTATCACCATGATCAGATGCAGCAAACTGATATTCTCTGGCTGATGGCAAACTACCAGCTTCCAGGCTTTCAGAGTTTAGTAAACTAAGTGGTTATGCACTGGTCATTAAGACTGTGCTAGGAGTTATGCACTGGTCATTAAGACTGTGCTAGGAGTTATGCACTGGTCATTAAGACTGTGCTAGGAGTTATGCACTGCTCATTAAGGCTGTGCTAGGAGTTATGCACTGGTCATTAAAGCTGTGGTAGGAGTTATGTACTGGTCATTAAGGCTGTGCCAGGACTGAATATTATTTTATTATTTTTCTCCAGCTTGCCCTTCTGGGACCTTTAAAGCTAACCAGGGGTCTGGATTGTGCCAACTCTGTCCCCACAACAGCAAGTCAAACAACGAAGCTGCACCCATCTGTATCTGCAAGAATGGTTACTACCGGTCAGATGCTGATCCACCAGATATGGCTTGCACCAGTGAGTATCACATAAGATATTAATGTTGAAATTAACATTCATTTAGGAATGTTTTTTGCTGTTGACTTTCCTTTTCTGAAATGCATAACAGACAATTTTGGTGTTTTAAATAACTATAAACATTATATGGCATTGTGAGTAGTTGTGATTTAGATGCCGTAAGTGCTCTCACAGTGCACCCTGAAATAATTTTAATATTTATTTAATTTACATTTTTTCTATTTTCTTGAGGGGACAGACCAACTGGAACCCTTTCCATGGACTCTTGAAAAGAAAAGCAACATGTAATAACAAAGGCAGTTTATTTAAGCAATAATAAAAATACTAATATTGAAGTCAGTCACATAACTAATCCAAAAAGGTGTACAGCACCCACTACTAAAGAAGTATAACAATTGTCGGCGAGCAGATCACTGATCTCCTCTTACATAGTATTTGGCATTTTTCTACTTTGGAGCATTTTACTAAATAATGTGTGGGTTTTACATTTTCCTCATTTTACATTTCTGATTCCTCACTGCTGGCAAAGAGTTGTATTTATTTATATAGCCATTAAAAAAGGGTAAATCACATCTGCCCATGTCTAGCCCTCTTGCACTGTTAAACTTCCTCAATGATATATTAAAAAAAGGTTGATTAGTGGCTGTTTTTTGGGATCTATGTCATTTTGTATTCAAAAATCACAGAGTCAAAACCCATATGGTTGAGACCCTATAGTCAACAATGCAGTTAATCAAAAAACTAGCACAACACCTACCAACAACACAATGTTTTTGCAGGGATGAGCCCCTATACCCCCCCACCTGCTAAATTATTTATACCAGCTATGAGATTACACTAAAGTCAGGAAAAGGACAAATTCCCTGATCCCTACTCTACTTTGATCTCAGTCAGAATGGCTTGACAATCCAAACTGCTGACCATATGGGTTTTCAGAATTTGGTCATTCGACAAACTGAGAAAGGCCTGTTTTTTTGTTGTCACTGTTGCAGTCCTAACTTATAAAGATGTCTATCACTGGCTGTCTGATGTCTAGCCTGACCTTCAGACTAGAGTACAATTCACCCAAGGGTTGGCTGATGCCACCTTACAATGGATGTCTTCTCATACCTGGCATGTGGCTGACACCCACCCACATCAGATTAAATCCTTTATTGTGACTGATGAGTTTATTATAAGAAGGTGCAACCCAGTCTGGTGCCACATTAACTATATGATTGAAGAGTATTAACAGGTAGGCACTCTGCTGGGAAATTTTTGTTCCCTGTCATATTTGTTGACTTTAGAGTGTTTGGAAGCAGACTTCCAGGAAACCGACTTCCAAACACTAAAATATCAGTTATGTCTTCTCCTGAGAAAGTCACCAGGTGTGCTTCTAAGCATCAAATATCGCCTGTAGCCATCCATGCCCAATGTGTTTTTTACCTTTGTCCAGAACATAATATGGCTTCCTGCAGTAACTGCCAAGGCTTTTGTCCAAAATCTTTAATAAGATAGTAAAAAGCCCTTCATGCATATATGGCCACACAGAGTTTGTAGAGATCCAGTAGCAGAGTGGCATGGCTGTCCATCCCAGAAAGAAAAGAGAGAGGAAAGAAGCACACCCACAGAGGAAAGAGAGAAGGAAACCCTTGAAATTTCGAGTTCATCTGAGACCCTTATTTGTGAAGGCATCAGCTTAGCTGAGGCACTCAGAAGCCTGATCCACCCAGGGCTTCCTGATATCGCCACTTGGGAGAATATCATGGCTTACAGCCCATAGCATATCCCACTGGGCCAAAGACTTCACCCAACAATCCTTATTGAACACTGGGACGATGTCTGCTTTTGAACATAATTTGATTATTAAAGAAGGGGATATGGAGCCCTTATAGCTACTATCAGAGGAGATATCACCATCAAGATGGCATCCATGGATGCCCCCAGTGGTCACCCATCCATGTAAGACCTATATGCCTGTAAGTAAAGCACCTCTTATCTCTGAACAGCTGCCACTTGATGGGTCTTCTCCCCATTGCCCCAGCCAGTCTCCCTCCCAGATTGACCAAGGTTGAGTCAGGGTTGTCCAAGTTTGTATGTAGGCTGCAGCCAAGTTCATAATAGCCCCCTGTCCCTGAAGTCCTCCTCCCTTCAACAGGAAAGTGGCGGTATCCCCGTTTGAGATTCTTAGACTTGTTTGATTCTGAAAAGGTACAGGCCAAAACCAGTAGGTTATGGCTGACCATATTTGCAGATGACTGCAAGCTGGGCACTGTCATCAATTCCCCAAGTGATGTGGACTCCCTCCAAGAGACTTTCACCTAAACAAATGACCGGTGCCAAAAACATGGCCTCGAGCTGAATGCCAAAAAATGCATCATCATCCTCTTTGGGAAGAGTGATGTCCCCACATATTGTCACATTAATAACCATGTCCTAAACATGCAATCAGTCATGAGAGATTTTAGCACCCAGGTTGATAGCAACCTGACTTTTGACCACCATGTTGCTTCTGTTGTATGGAAAAGCTTTCTACATGACCACCTCATAAGTAAGGGCACCTTATCCAGGGACAAGGAGGTCATAACATCCCTGTATTCTTCCCTTATAAGGCCAGTTATTGAATATAATACCCCCTTCAGCATGTACCTCGCAAAGCACATGCAGCAGCTGGAGAAACTACAGAGGTTCCTTACCAGGAGAATCCAGGGCCTCAAACATCTACCCTACACAGATAAACTAAAATCCCTGTTCACTTTCATACAGACTCCTCAGAGGTCACCTCTGTCTGGCATACAAAGCAATCTCAGACCCTGCCTTGATGGGACTGCTGCATATCTGCAAGTCAAGCTCCACTTGAGTAACCCACATGAGCAACCTCAACCTGGTCTGTGACATCAACAGGACTTGTTGGTGAGACAGATTTGTGTCCCAGAGATGTCTCCATCTGTGGAACAGATTCCCTCTTCACGTCAAGCAGAGTACCTCTTTATCCTTTGTTAAGTGCAACCTGGATAACTGGATGGGAGACAGAAAATACACCCCTGGGATTCCACCTGTGTATCTGCTGGACAGGGGCTTTGGGTGCTGACGTCTTTAAACATGGACTAAACATGGGCTAAACTCTTGGGTAGGCCTATAAGGGCTTCAAAGCCACTAGCCTAGTAGCTTCCTATAATCCTAAAAGAAGGAGGAAATGGACTGCTAGTCACAGCTTTCCTCCCCTCTTGGCTTTGGCACAAATAGTGACAACAGTTTGACATCTCATTCTCCCTCAGAGGACATGTAATTTGAAGACACTCTCTCAGTCAAGAGAGAACTCTTCAAATGGCAGTCTCAGGGGACCTCTGATTCCCAGAAGACATATTGAAACCCTCTGTATCTTGAGCCTTCTAAGGCAGTGGCTATCCCTCCAGTCCAGGAGATCCTTTTCAATGTTTTTCAGACAGCATCCTTGGAGACAGATTCCCAATATCCCATCACAAAAAGACTCAAGTCTTTTGCAGAGTTAAGAATTCTGATAAGTTTCTGCCCAGTACAGACCTAGACCAGAGTGACTGGAAATTGTTAATGGAAATAGAGTGGTTACAGACCGGAATACTTTTCTCAGTGGCGGGAAGCAAATTTCTTGACAGGTTTGGAGAAAGAAGTATACACTTGAACAATCTCAGCCATTTGGGCTCTGAATTTTCAGACTCACATTCTGAGGTACAAGCAAAAAATTCCAAGATGAATGTTTGGAGTGCAGTGTGAAACCCTGAAAACAGCAATGACCAGCGAGTCACAGACTGTTAGGTAAACATGGCATGAAATTTAGTTATGATGTTGTGGATGCAGCACCCAGCACTTTGACATTTGTTTACCAGGAAAGTCTAACTGGGACAGAAAGTGCCCATTTTCAGTGGATGTCTAGGGAGAAAAGCTTCACAGTCACAATCTTTCAAAAATCAATAACAGTCTTTTAAATCAAAAATTATCATGTTACACTACAAAACATGGGAGTGAAAAAATGTGGTAATGAAAAAAACAATTGCATAGTAGAGTGCAATGAAAAACAATAACATGAATTAGAGAAAATATGTGAGGAAAAACTTTAGTCATATTATTTGTTACATAGATTAGTATGAGATAAATGAGAATTGAAACAGTTGTAAGATATTTAAAGAGCTATTACAGATTACATGATTAGAGAAAGTAAAGGAAAACTGAGTGATGTCTTAGTATAAGAGAGGGTGTTCATATTATGGTTATAGAAGGAAGAAGGATGGGGAGAAGGAGATTACAAGAAGAGTACAGGGTAGGGTGTCTTCAGATAACTTAGGTGAGCAGGGACGAAAGAGAAAGACACAGAAGAAAGGCCTGCATTGATGAAGTGGATAAGGTGGACAGTGGGGAAAACAAAAGAAAGGAGTGGAGTAGGAGGCTGGAGAGGGTTGTGAGGTGTAACTATTGAAGGGGGTGGGAGAAGTATAGTGAGTAAGTTCAGCCAGGATTGGCACAGGAGTAGGTTTATGATTTTGCAAAGTATTCTTTTAAGCAGCATTTAAAGGTGGGCAGGTTAGAAACAGTTCTGGTGGTTAGATGAAGGGAGTTCTATTTTTTTTTTTTTTTTTTTTGCTGCTAAGCATGAGTAGAGGCTTTGTCCAGGGGATTTATTTGTTTTCTATGGTGAGAAGTTGTTTGTGTTCTGACCTGAGAGTTCTTCTAGGGAAATATATGCTGCTGTAATGCAGAAGATCCAGGATTTCTGAGAATGTGAAGTCTGACCTTTTTAATGCCCCCTGGGGTGAGTTTCTCTTCAGACTACCATCTTATAAAATTTTTACAAATCATAGGCAAAGAGAAAATTATGGGGTCAGTCAAACATATTTCACTCTCCTATTCCCAAGTACAACAGAAAATACCCATCTAAGCAAAGACCTTAGTATTGGAAGCAAGGGAAAGGCAAACATTCAAAATGTAGGAAAACCACATTGAAAAGCAAATTGCAGCAGACAGATAGAGGAAGATCTGGAGACCCTCAGGTCTCAGGCACTGATAGGGGGCAGTTGTAAAAATATCTACCACTTCTCTCACACTGAAAGCACACACCCCTTACCTGTTCCCCATTCCTCTTCTTCATTCCTCCTGGTTCGGTTCATTCTATAGCTGTATGAAGCTACGCTTGACCATTTCTGACAGAAGGTAGACAGATGGGAAGTTCCTAAACATTCTGGACCACATGGCATCCATCATTGTCATGGATCCACTATCCCAAATGCATGTGAGTAACATGATAGTCAGTGATATTTCAGGAATACTAGATGCATGCAGTCTAAGGACCTGGGGCTTACCATCTGGATACTTCAGGAATACCTGACACATGCATTCTAAGGCCCTGAGGCATACAATCCAGATAGTTCAGGAATACCTGACACATGCAGTCTAAGGCCCTGGGGCATACCATCTGGATACTTCAGGAATATCTGACACATGCAGTCTAAGGCCCTGAGGCATACCATCCAGATAGTTCAGGAATACCTGACACATGCAGTCTAATGCCCCAGGGCATACCATCTGGATAATTCAGGAATACCTGACACATGCAGTCTAAGACCCTGAGGCATACCATCCAGATAGTTCAGGAATACCTGATACATGCAGTCTAAGGCCCTGAGGCATACCATCCAGATAGTTCAGGAATACCTGACACATGTAGTCTAAGGGCCTGGGGCACACCATCTGGATACTTCAGAAATACCTGACACATGCAGTCAAAGGCCCTGAGGCATACCATCCAGATAGTTCAGGAATACCTGACACATGTAGTCTAAGGGCCTGGGGCACACCATCTGGATACTTCAGAAATACCTGACACATGCAGTCAAAGGCCCTGAGGCATACCATCCAGATAGTTCAGGAATACCTGACACATGCAGTCTAAGGCCCTGAGGCATACCATCCAGATAGTTCAGGAATACCTGACACATGTAGTCTAAGGCCCTGAGGCATATCATCCAGATAGTTCAGGAATACCTAACACATGCAGTCTATAGCCCTGGGGCATACCATCCAGATAGTTCAGGAATACCTGACACATGCAGTCTAAGGCCTTGAGGCATACCATGATATTCCTACCTTGTGTAGCGAAAAAGAGAGAGAGAGACAGAGAGCTACAGATAGAGAAAGAGAAAGAATGTTCGATAGAGCAAGTCTAAAAAAATGAGATCATGGCCTTCAGGCCAAATCTTCAAATCAGAACATGGCGATGGAATCGTGGTCATGACATGAGGTACACATTTCTCCATTTTCCCCTTCAAACCTGTAACATTGTAGCCTCTTCCCCTTGTTCAAGTTCTCTAAGGAGAACTTACATACATCATAACGTGTATCTATGAGGCAAGGCAGCCCCTCATGTATGCATGGTCTGTATGGCAAGAAACAAGCAAAGATGATGCAGGCAGATGCCAGCTATATTTCTGGTACATAAAGACATATGAGTTTGGCAACATCAGCTTGGCTTAACTTGGCCATTTGAGAAAAATAGTTAGACCAGAAAGTCGGGCTAGTTGTCAAGACTCAGCCAGGAACAGAGATTCCTGTGAGTTAGCAGTGTAACAGTGACTACACTCAGACATCTGTAAGTTACCTACACAACTGTAGCTTTTAGTTTCTCCCCTCATTTCTCAAGATCTCATGGTTTAATCCCACCAAAGCCCATTGCCTTCTGCACCACTAGATCTTTAATCCATTAATTCAAGAAAGGATATTCAGACCCAAAAACACACTGCTGTAACAGTGTTCTACTGTCATAAAAAGGCTGAAAAGAATATATTTGGCTGTGGCTCTGGACTGTGCTCTGGACTCCCCTTCCTTGGCATGCGATCAGAAACTCATGATTGATGCCTCAGATTAGACAAGAAAAATGGGTGTAAGATTCTCAGGAAATATATATATATATATATAAGAGATGCTAACTGTTCCAAATGCCCTCCAAATCTTCTATCAATTGACAATGCAAGGTCCTGTTTGACAGTTATGGACAACACAATAGTAGTTTGGTACTTTAAAAAGGGGGAGACTTTCATTTCTACCCCTTCTACATGCTGACTATGAATCCATGGGATTTCTCAAGCAGTCTACATTCACAGATGCCAGAACTTGGCAGTGGACCTTCTGAGTAAGAAGTAATGCAATTGTCAAAAATAGAAGTTAAGAACAAGATTAACTGCAGTGTAGCACAATCGACAATGAATAGGCACTTCAAAAAACTTTAGAAAACTTTAATAATAGTTTAGTACTTTCCTTCCTTGTACATTGCGAAACTTCATCAGAACAACAATCAAATTCAAAGACATCAGTTATGTAGGTAACTTTAAAACGTCATATGATAATCAACATCCAGTCTACTTCTGCTGTGCTGATGAGGCCATACCAAGGCTGAAACATGCATGTCCACAGCTAGTGGGATTTGGCTTTATTGGCCTAAATTTGTCCATTAAATGACATAAAAAGAAAAAAGTTATTGGGCATTCAGAATCGCTATACATCTGAAACACCTGATGTTCATAAAGGTCATTTGCATATATCCCATATGCCTCTAATACAAGAGGTTTGAGGGGTTACTCAGTGGAAATTCTATCTTGGCTAGAATTTTCTTTTAGTTTGTACTGATTGTTTTTTCACTCATTGTTTTAGTTTGTAAGTTGGGATACTTTGCAGGTACCCTAATGGGTATAAAAGGCCTGTGTTCTTAATGCTTAGCCAAACAGTCCACTTCTGCTGTACTAATGAGGCCATAACAAAGCTGAAACATGCATGTGCAGAGCTAGTGGGAATTGGCTTTATTAGCCTTAAGAATCTCAAGCAAAAAGCATGAAAAAAAGTTAGACCTATACAGTCATTTATTTTACTCATGTGTTTCAAAATCCTTCAAGGGGCTACAAGCTACACATCAAAATGTCTTACTGACCAAGTGAAGAGTGTAAGTTGGTGTTGCAGGAAATGAACTGACCAGTAACCTCTTCAATATGCCATTTTCCACATATTTTCAGAATATGTCTACCAAGGCTGGGGTTTGCTTATATGTTGTATTCCTTCTGCATTTTCACCCCGCTTTCCTTTTGATCCCTTCCCCCGTTTCAAACTAACTCATCAATGAAGCTCTTGTTGGAAGATGACAAAATCCTGAAGACTCATTCATCACTTTTTTCATTCAACAAATGGAAGCAACATTATGTCTGACAACTAGGTTTTATGCAAAAAGGTGAGATGAGATCTGTTTGAAGGTGTCAAATCACCTTTTACTATCCTCTACAATTACATACCCACCCCATCTAAAAAGACTCTGAGTCCATTTTTTTTCCAGTTTTTCCATTTTAGAATAAATTTTATTTCTTTTTTTTTTTCTCGGACTAGGAGAAACAAGAGGCCCATTATGCATGCCCTAGTATTACCTAGATGAATATATTAATGTTGTACTATAAAATGATGGTTTCTGTTTTTTGAAGATTTAACTTTACAATTCATTCTCTATCAGTCTTCATAAGTCTCACTGAGTATCTTCCAAATGTTTATATTTCTCAGCAGCAAATTTCCATATTAAAATAAGGAAATTATTTCTCCTCCCTTTCAAAAGAGAGTTATAACAATACTGCCTGTGACAGCATTGTTAAATACCCAGCCCCCTATACGCTTCTGGATTTTCTGGGTTCTAGCCCTCATGGCAGCAATTGTTCCCAGGCAGAATTGTTTAATTCATTAGAGATGAATGCTTATTGCTAAACTTAACTATAAAAAGAAGATAACTTTTTGAAAGGCAATAAAACTTAGCAATTTTAAACCACTATGTAAGATGAAATTAGTTAAAAGCAAACTAGGGGTAATCTTAAAAATGTTCACAGAAATATATATATCAAAATTGACAAAAATTAAGGAACTGGAAGTTGGAATAAATTTCTGTGAAACACTTTCTGTGATGCTTATGAAACCTTGACTATGACAGAATGACATCATAGATCAAACCACCTGCTTCACAGGAATGCAAGTCAACTTACCAAAGGGCCTATACTTCAGGAATCATTCCAATTCCTAGAGCTTAACTAGGAATGCTATCCTGCAAAGATGGGAGCTTACCTCACTTCCCATTAAGTGCTACATCAGTGGTGCAGAAAGAAGTTAATTCTTTACATCAACTCGTTGGAAGTCTAATAATTATTCAAGGTCCTAGTAGCAATTAAGTTTAAAGTATGTTTGGGAAATCTGTTGGTGTGAGACTTTAGTTCCCCTGCTGCTTGGTGTCTGAACACTCTAACTTGATGAGTCCTTAAACCTCCACGCATAATGCTTAACTCCACTACACGCCCGGTATTATGTCAACTAGAGACGGACATTTCAGTTGTTGTTCTGTTGCCTTCCTCATACTTACAGGAATGGCTTGTTAAAATTGCCCATAGATCACTTCCTGGGTAGAAATTAATTGCGTGACTTCCTTCATGGCTTCCTTCCACAAATATTGGTCTATTTTACTATGGCAGGCAAACTGTGATTCCATGCCTCCTTATTCATCTTTCAAAGGGCACATAGAAGTTATTTCCAGTAGACATTCAGGTTGAGATAGTCATCTCTTTGCAGGAGCACAGATAGGTAAGGTCTACCTTAAAGTCATGATCCCACTAAGGGATGAACTTACTTCACAGAACATGTATCTGATTTTGGAAGACTTCTTCAGTGGTTACCTTCTGGGACTTTGTCTTATTCTTTCCTCAGTTTGGCATTTTTTGTCTTTTTCTCTCTTCATGGTGCATAAACACATCTTGCTGACACACGTCAGCATCGCACATCAATTATTGGTTATTTTTCTGCTACTTATAAAACTTGGATATTGATCCTTACATTCATCATAGAAAAGTGCTTGTGTTCAATGCTTAACAAGCTGAAATATTCCATTTGGTCCTGCAGTAATCAGATAAAAAACCAGGACCTTCAGCAGTACAGTTGCTGCCACTTGAGAGAGGTACACAACACCGAGTGCTGCTATCATTTTGAGAATGTCAAGTAAGTCACCAACAGATTGATAACAGATAGGTCTGAGGCCTACCACAATTCTGTAAAAATGGTGGTAGTTCAATGTGTCCTACAAATAGAATAACCAATGGTCTCTTTTGTGATCCCATGACAGCGCTAGAGGAGCACAAGAAAATAAAGGAATCAGATGTCAACCATTCATAATATCAAAACTACTATCTCACATAATAAAGAGTCTATCAAGTGCAGTCTTCTTTCTTAGAACACTTGCCAGAGCTAGCGTGAAGAATAGAGTTTATTTCAGACATATGAAGATGGTGAATAGGTTCTTCTGCTGTAACATAAAACTCATTAGATGTAAGGACAAAAGTGAGTGCACAGAACACTTTCAGTCATAGTAACACAGATACAAAGAGTTCCCACATAGTTGAGTGGCACTTCTTCTGACACCACAAAACAGTTTTGAGTTTGACATCTTAAATAATGTAGCATGATACGAGGTATGACTCCAAAAACGGGAAACCAAATGTTTTCTCAGTAAATCATCAGTTGTTTCTAAAATCAGATGTGATTCAATAATGCTTTATAATACTTCTTCGTAAAGGTTTTATAATAATGCATCACAAAGTTTTCAAGATTTTAACCTCAAGAAAAATTTATTTTTGCAAACATACAAGTGAGTAGTCTTGAGAATGAGCACACACACACACACACACACACACACACACACACTGTTGTTGGAACAACTGTATGTTTATGGGGAGTTTAATTTTACCCAGCAAATTTATAAGGCTGAGAGAAATCCTTTGAGTAAACTAGTTACACATACACAAGTCTGGTTATCACCAGGGCAGATAGAGTGAAATATTCTACAAATGAAATGCCCATACAGGCTATACTACACAACTCCACAAGGAGCCAACTCAAACAGGCACAACTCAGTGCAACTGAACTTCACAGCACCTATCTTCCAAAGGAAACCATGGTCATTGCATTTTGTAAGTTTGTGCTAGCACTGATAGCTTTCTTTTGGGAGACTTTTCTAATTTCCAATTATTTCTACATCCAAGTAGTGTGTGCATGTGTGTGTGTGTGTGTTTGTGTGTGTGTAAATATATATATATATATATATATATATATATATATATATAAATGTGTGTATGAATACATGTATATATATATATATCTATATATATATATCTATATATATATATCTATATATATATATATATATATATATATATATATATATATATATATATATATATATATATATATATATATATGGATCTACTTCATATGTTCAACACTTCAAAATGCCGATTTTCATATGGCCAAGATCATATGATCAAAATTTGAAATGTCGAACATATAAAAACAGTAATAAAAAACAAACACTTACCTAAACACTGCTAGCATGGGGGCAAGCCCCCATAACTTAAATATACCAACTCAAAGATCGCACTACAGTGCAGGAATGGAAATCTTTCCATTCCACACTGTACGGAGATGCCGGTTCCACATTCTCGACATTTCAATTGTCGGTCATGTGGTCTCGGCCTTACGAAATTTGGCATTTTGAAATGTTGACTATGTGAAGGGGAACCCCCCCAACACACACACACACACATATGTGTATACTTCAAAATATTGAAATCTCATAACATTATAATTCAAAACACTGAGACCATAACACTGAAAACCCAAAACCACAAAAACTCAGAACACTGAGTGTGCATTATAACATTGAAAACAACAATGCATATGTAAATAACATCCCCTCCACCTATAACAACACCAAAGTAAGAAACACACTTTTTACTATGTTTCTGCAGGGGGTCAAGCCCCCCTGCACTTCCCCATGTTGGGGGTTCTCCCCCCACACCACCCATAAATTAAATATACCAACTCCTAGATCACACTACAGTGGTAAAAAGTTAAATCTGAAGTAGTTACCTTAATTTGTTCATCAACCTGTGGGTATCGGATCCATATCGGATCCAAGCCGTGAGCTTTAAACAGCTAAGATCCTAGCTCCAAGCTCCTCCCCCTTACCCATAATCCCCCTGCCATCCCTCTCTGACCTCAGATCTCATTTGCCGCGGTTGAATCAGCAGCTTAGAATGAGTTCCAGGCGTGGGAGTTAGTCGTTTTGTGAGGAAAAATCTTATTATCTACCCTTTTTCCCCATATTTTAATTACTGTTGTGTGTGTTGTCCCTACTTAGAATTTTAGTTATAAAATTTGTTAATTGTTTTATTTCATCTAGTTTAATTTCCTCCCCGTGTGTGTGAAGGCATGTGCATTGGGCCTTGTGTGTTTTTTAATCAGACTATGTCTGAGGCCCCAAAAACCTTTTTCTGTAAATGCACCGAGTGTGGCCATAAGCTATCCCCAGTGGATGGCCACACTCGGTGTATTATCTGCTTTGGGGCTGGCCACCTCTCCTCAGGCTGCACTGTTTGTGCAGCCTTCAACCCCAGGGCCCTAAAGGACAGGAGGTCGAAGTTGATTCTGGCAGGACTTCTGCCTCCGGACTCGATTTCAACCTCCTCTCCCTCGGTGGCACCTGCCGCGGCAGTGCCTCCTTCTACCCCTGCTCCCCTGGCCGGGACTCATCCTCCCACCTTAGGCCAGGAGGAGAGGGAAGCTAGGTGGGAGAGGAAGAAAGAGAGACATCACAAGCGGCGGGCCGAATCTTCCTCCTCGGCTCCGCCGGCTAAACAAGCAGCCACTCCCAGGGCTTCTGGGCCTTCTCCTTCCCGGCTCCATTCACCTTGTTTCTCTCCGGAGCTAGAGGAGGAGACTCGGTCACCTTCGAGGCCATTGAGGCGGCACTCCCGGCCTGCCTCAGTGGCCTCTTCTAGGTCCACCCGAAGCTTGTCCGATGCAGATATGGACTGGATGATGCGTAGGTTCCTCCAGGCCCAGCTGCAGATGGGAGTGCTCCTGCCTCCCCACTTCCGGGGGGGGAGCTCGACCCCATTTTTCACCCCGATTGCTCCTTCTCTGACCCACTTCCAGGGTTCCGAGCCTTCATATCCGAGTTGCATAGGAGCAGGGGCAGGGTCAGCGCTGATAGTACCTCCACACATCGGATCCGAAGGGACTGCTCTTGGATCCAGGGGAGAGCAGTTCTCCTTCAGCATTCAATGTTGTGGAGAGGGTATTGTCGAGGGATTCAAGGCCCCAGGCTCCTTCTACGGTTCCACCCTGCACTCTCTCTCAGACTGGCCTACCTTCAATCACCTGGCCCCAGGGACAGCCTGCGCCTACATCCCAGATGGTTCCCTTGGAGGAACAAGATGTGGTTGGTGAGGCCTCTTCGGACAGCCCCCTGAGGAGGTTCCTCACAGACGTAAGTGCAAGAGGAGGCACTTGGACTCACCTGAGTCCTTGACGGAGGACACAGATTTAGAGGAAGGGGAAGGTTCCCCAAGGTCACCCCCCAAAGACGACTCCTTCGGAGACATTATGGAAATGTTATGCATTAGAGGGGGGTGATCTGCCCAAAAACCTTCCTCGGATGAGTTTGTGTTTCTGGAGGCATTTGACACAGGCCCATCTACCTCTACCAGGGCATGGAAGGAACCGGACACTGTGGAGCCCATTCCTAAGAGACCAGATAGAATCCTCAGTCCCCCCACTGATAGGACGGTTTGGAGCAAGGGTGCTCCTGTAGATGCCATGTTGGTGGCGGCCACCAACAAGAAGGAACTAGCCCAGGAGAATTCTTCGGTCCACCCTCCTGACAAAGAGTCTTGGATGATGGACCACTTGAGGAAGCGGATGTTCGCTTCAGCTACCTTCTCCGTAAGGTCGCTGAATTGTATGGCACACGTGATATGACTCCAGCGGGATCTTATCAAGGAATACGCCAGGTCACCCCCAAAGTCCATGTCGGCTGAGGATAAGAAGGTATTCTCAGCTCGAATGGCCACTCTTAAGTCCATTTCGAACACTTCTATGCGGCTCCTTTCCCATGCTAGGGAAGGAGCCTCTACAGCTAGTGGAGCGGGCATTGTCTTACGGCGACATGCTTGGCTCCACCTTTGCGATTTTGCGGAACCCTTCAAGGCATCCTTCGCAAATGCCCCATTTGACGGTTCTTCGCTATTTGGCAAGACCGTCCGTGACACGCTGGTCCAGAGCGAGAGAGACGGGAAGACGTTGTCTGCCATTGGAGTCCGCTTTTCGGCTCCCCAGAGGTCCTTCTCCAGGAACCAAAAGGGAAAAAAAGAAGATTTGGTTCTGGAAGTCTCAACAGTCCTGTTTCGCTCTGGACCCCTCGTCCTTCAGAGGCAGAGGAGGACAGGGTGGAGGCTGGCCCAGAGGCAGAGGGGGACCGAAGAATTTCAGGTAGAGAGAACCCTTTTCAGATCGGCACGCGCAGCAGCCCTGAAGGGTTGCCTGACTGTTCCACTCTGGAGGCATTCAGGGGCGCTTCTTGAGGCACCTAACAGTTTGGGAGTCCATCACAACAGATCGCTGACTGCTTCGAATCATATCCAGAGGTTACAAAATTCCCTTTCTGTATCCCCCTCCCAGACCCTGGAGCCTCCCCGATGTCCCACCCAATCAAAGGGAGGCAGCAGCTGCAGAAATAAGCCAGCTGCTAGAAAAAAGAGTGATCCAGCGCATCCCCCGAGACCAATCCGGATCGGGCTTTTACTCCAGGTTCTTTCTGGTGCCAAAAAAGATGGGAGACTTAAGGCCAATCCACGACCTGTCCTTTCTGAACCTGTCAGTGGCCAAAGAGAAGTTCCGGATGGTCACCATTCAATCCATTCTCCTACTCTTACAGGAGAACGACTGGATGTGCTTGAGAGACCTCAAGGATGCGTACTACCACATTTTGATGGACAGACAATCCAGAAGGTTTCTCCGCTTCCGGCTAGGAGCCAGCCGCTACCAGTTCAGGGCTTTTCCCTTTGGTCTCACCACAGCCCCCAGGCTGTTCACTAAAGTTTTAGCAGTTTTAGCGGCCCACCTGAGACTCTAGGGGATACAGGTCTTCCCATACCTGGACGACTGGCTCCTGACTGCCCCCACCAGGCATCTACTATGTTCAGCCGGAAATTACTTCCTTCACTTGGCCTCCCGGCTGGGAATCACAATCAACCTCAGGAAATCTTCCCATCAACCAACCCAGATCTTGGACTTCATAGGAGCAAGGTTAGACACAAACCTATTGAAAGTCTTCTTAACTCTGGACCGGCTTCGAACTCTGAAGCTCCATATACTGGCCCTTCTACAATCCTCGGCTCCTCCAGCAGAATTGGTTCTGAGGGCTCTAGGTTCCATGGCAGCAACAATCAATCTGCTACCTTTAACGCACTTGAACATGAGGATACTTCAATGGACCATGCAGGTTCAATGGTCCATCCTGCAACATCCACTGAATTCTCCCATTTCCCTCAGCAGGATTTGCAGGAAGTCTCTGCTCTGGTGCATCCAGTCCCCGGACCTCCACAAAGGGCATCCCTTTTCTATGTCTCCTCCTCTAGCCACGGTGACCATGGATGCTTCTCGCCTAGGGTGAGGGGGGCACTGTATAGGCAGAACCATCCAAGGCACATGGACCCATTCAGAGACCTTGTTGCATATCAATGTCCTAGAGATGAGAGCAGTGCTTTTGGCGTTGCAAGCACTCCAGGCCCTTCTTCCCTTAGGGACACTTGCAATTCAGACAGACAACATGTCAGTGGTCTGGTATATCAACAGACAGTGGGGAACCAGTTCCTACCCACTTTGTCGAGAGGCCATGAGAGTTTGGGAATGGGTGATCTCCACCAACCACTTTCCCATAGTGACGCACATTCCGGATCGGTCAAACATTTTGGCAGACAGGCTGAGTCGAACCATCCTCTCACCGTACGAGTGGTCTCTGAAACCCAGAATAGTGAAGCAAATCTTCCTCAAGTGGGGTCACCTTGCTGCGATCTCTTCGCGTCTCCTTCAAACGCAAAATGCAGCGACTACTTCGCTCTAATTCACCCATCAGGGGAATCCCCCTGGTGCAAGTTTGGCCATCCGGTCTACTTTATGCTTATCCCCCTCTTCCCCTAATGCTAAAATTCTTGCAGAAAGCCCATCGGCTGGGGAGCAGAGTCATCCTCATAGCCCCATTCTGGCCTCGTCAAACATGGTTCCCATGCATATGGTCTCATCTGGTGAATCCTCCATGGATTCTAGATCCCACCCCGGATCTGATCTCTCACCCACTAGGATTATCAACCCCAAATCTGGACAACTTCAAGCTCACAGCTTGGTTGATCCAGTTCCAGTAATAGCTAGGACTCTCGGTATCTCGTCCCCTGTTAAGGCTATTTTAGTAGCCGCTCATAAACCTTCTACGAGAAAGGTTTATAACAGAAAATGGAAATTCTTTACAATCTGGGTGGAGCATAGAAAATTGGATCCCTTTACAGCTCCGATACCAGCAGTGTTAGAATTTTTGTCAACTTTATTTGACCAAGGTGCTAGGTCTTCTACGGTCAAAGTCCAATTAGCCGCTATTTCCCATTATCATGTGAGAAGTGATCTTGGTTCCTTAGCCTCTTTCAAATTATGTAAGACTTTCTTAAAAGGCACTTTCCTCTTATGGCCTCCGGTTAAAGACGCAGTCCCTCCATGGGATTTAACCCTTGTTCTCCAATCTCTAATGGCCACTCTGTTTGAACCTGCAGCTTCGGTGGATCTAAAATATTTATCTTGAAATACGGCCTTTCTCGTCGCTATCACGTCAGCTATAAGGGTTTCGGAGCTTCAAGCCCTCTACGCCAAACCTCCTTACTTGGTCTTCCATAAAGATAGAGTTTCCCTCAGGACCAATCCCTCCTTTCTACCCAAAGTTGCTTCTGAGCCCAATATCAATCAGTCTATTAATTTACCAGTTTTCTTTCCAAATTATCAAAAGAGTGGTGAATACAAACTACATTCTCTGGACGTACACAGGCAATTGAGATTGTACTTGCACAGGACCGCTGAACATAGGAAATCTGAGCAACTCTTTGTATCCCTTGCTAAATCCTCTTTGGGCAAGCCAGTATCAAAAGTTACATTTTCCAGATGGATTTCCCAATGTATACTTCTGGCATATAAGTGTTCTGGCCGGCCTGAACCTGAAGGAGTCCACACTCATTCTACCCAATCAATTTCTACTTCTGCTGCCTTTTGCTCCAGAGTGTCCTTGGATGACATTTGTTCAGCAGCCACTTGGGCTTCATCCCATACTTTCATTAACCATTACAAGTTGGATATAATTTCCAGAGGGAGAGCTTCCTTCGGCTCTGCAGTGCTCCGGAATATCCTTCCATGAGGACCTCCCAAGTTTGGGTAGCTGGGGACTCTGTCCCACTGATTGATGAATAAATGAAGTTAACTACTTCAGATAAAGAAGTTATGTACTCACCATAACGTTCCATCTGAGTAGGTAAACTTCATTTGATAGCAACCAACCCCCCCTCCATCCCCCTAACCTATAGTGCGTCCTAGAAGCATTCCTTGTCTTTTCTCCAGATAACACCAGGTTAGGATGTGCAGGTGATCCTTGTTTTGTAATGTTCTGTGTTACTACAGCAAACTCGATCTAAGGTCAGAGAGGGATGGCAAGGGATTATGGGTAAGGGGGAGGAGCTTGGAGCTCAGATCTTAGCTGTTTAAAGCTGCCGGCTTGGATCCGATATGGATCTGATAACCACAGGCTGCTGACAAATGAAGTTTACCTACTCAGATGGAACATTATGGTGAGTACATAACTTCTTTTTTCCTAACCCTACTGTAACATGATCACCATACAAAATGTTAACATACGAATGTGTTGCTTTCATGGAAATTAAGTTAGCGTTCTGAGAAGTGCTGAGAGAAGTGAGTAGGGGAAAAAGGTTTTATTTTGTCAATCTGTATGTGTTTTTAGGCCATACAGGTAAGTGATTTAGACATTATGCTTACATGCTGTATGGTAATCGCCATAAGGTGAGATTAGGAAATTAACTTTTTTCCACTGTAGTACAATCTTGGAATTGATATATTTAATTTACAGGGGGGTGTGGGGGGGAAGAAACATAGTAGAAAGTGTGTTTGTTAGTTGTTGTTATAGGTGGAGGGTCTCTTATTTACATTTGCGTTGTAATTTTCAATCATATGATGCCACCATATGCTCTCATGACTTCACTAATGGGTTAGGCAAACACAGTTTAACATGTCAGAATTTTGTGTGTTTTGACTTTATTGTTTTGGAGTGACTTAATTTCTTTTTTGGTGACTCTAATGCACTGCTCAAGCTTAAGGAGCTTATATGGAAACTAATGCTTAATGTGGAAATACCACAGGGCATTAATGAAAATCTCAGTTTAAAATGTGTTTCTGATGGATGTCTTAACATAGTTAACCACTCCCACTGCTACTTTCCTATTTTACTCTTTGTTAAAAAACGTTTTCCATTCATTGGCTACCTTACTGTATTCTTATGTTGGTATTTGTTATGATACGTTTTCCTCTCATTGGCCACCTTAACTAGTTTCATGCTCCCTATTGGCTGTATTTGGAACAATCAGTACAGTCACATTTTTTGATAGGATGTCTGCTCTTTTACAGTTTTAATGATTGTATATATTTTCTGCAACTGATTGTATTTCATTTATTCTAAAGAAGTTCTGTGAAATAAAAAAGAACAAAAGTGCTTAATTGATACTGGATCTACCTGTGTGTCTTTATTTCTGAGTATTTCTGAGTGGTTTGGAAGTTTTGATACATATATATATATATATATATATATATATATATATATATATATATATATATATATATATATATATATATATATATATATATATACTGTGTGTGTAACCAGCTAGATATTTATGATTATATATAAATTCTGGGTGTTGGAGGCTTAACACCTAACATAATGAGTTCAGCAAAGCTTGTTTCCCACAAAAATAAATAAATGGATGGATGCATAAATAAATTAATAAATAATGCTTACAATTATTTTTTCTCAGGTTGATTTGTGTCCAGTTGTTTTTGGAGAATCAAATTCATTATGGAGTTATAACCCGATAACTCATAGTGTAAATTCCAGTTTAATAACAGAGTTCAAATGTTATTCCATTCAGTGAGGGAGCATTTTGGATAAACCCAAAAACTCATCTTAAAAGCTCCTACAAACAATTAGGCATATTGGGTAATACATACCTTTTGCTGCCCTGGATGCAGAATTTTTGTTTTGCTATCCCTTAAAGTAGAGATACATATGAAATTATCAATAAAAGGGATTATACAGGTTAATGTCGCAGGATAGTCTAACAAATAAACATGAATATATGAGAAGGCAAAAAAGGGGAAATGATGATATAATTAATTTATTTATTTTTTTCTTTTGTTAGTTTACTGAGAAAATTTGATTAGACATTCACCCTGTTGATAGATTGCAAGTCTACTTTAAAATAAGAACTAAACATACTGTTTCTCAAAGCAAACTCTACTAATCAAAACTGTTCTTAAAGAAATGAATAAGTGTAGTTCATAGTGAAGTCTATGACACGGTGTAATATTAAGTAATTTACATGAAGTAACTTGCAGATAGAAAAATATTTGAAGTTAAATCTTTAGAGCTCTGTTGTCATGGACAATTTCATTACCAACATGTTATGGCTTTAAAGTAACCCACTGCATTTATTAAACAGTTTATCTGTTTGTGATAAGTACTTATTAATCTCTACAGTGGCTATATATTCTGAATGTTAAATAAAACAAAGTGTGACTGGGAAAATCTTTCAGATTGAATAATTATGATAAAAGTTTCTTGCATGGAGTACTTGACCTCAAATTATAACACCTGAAGTGTTTATATAAATCAAATAATACATCAGAGTTCATTATTAAATAACTTACACTTGATAGAATATAATAATATATATTTGGATATTTTAGTATTGCTTGCTATACATTAAAAACTTTTGCTGAAGTAGAATGTTATGAATTTAGTTATATGTAAGCTATAATGTAAGCTGATATAGCTTATAGTTTGCTTGTCAGTGGCGTTATTCTCTCAGTTATGAAATGTGAATCTAAGTATAAAAAGTGAAGAACATGTGACAGAAATTAATTTTTGCACAACAAAACAACTTAATGAAGCAATCATATTCTTGATATGTTACTGATACCTTTCATGTTGTGTTATTTTTTAAATGTGTCTACCTCAATTAAGAAATTAAATGACAACTTAAAACCCAACAAAACGATAAATCCAACCAAATAACAAATACTGCTGGTGAGAGAAAGAAAACGGATGACCCAATCTGTATTAATGTTTTCGTTCAATTTAATATCACTGAACTTCATCAGAAACACACCCAAACAATCTTACACAATTGAAATACATTAAAAAAAATCACATGTAATAATTAACCATTGAAACAATGTATCCAATTTCATCTCATGAATAATAATGATGATATAAAAAATATATGTTTTTTCTCTCTCTCCCTATACTGCTTTTAACTAAAACAAATGTTATAAATGTAAATACAAATACAAATACATGTATATATGTATGTATATATATATATATATATATATATATATATATATATATATATATATATATATATATATATATATATACATACAATACATAAAAGTAAAATAAAATGCAAAATAATAATAAATTAATGTATTAAAACCTTTGTGCTTGTAAAAAACATTTGATGTTGATCGTGTCATTCAAACCTGGAAGCTGGTCAGCATTTAACCTGATCTGCCAGATTGCTTCTCTGCACTCCAAAAGAGTTTTAAAATCACCACTAAACAAAGAGTTGTTAACCCTTTCCAATACTGAAAAAGTGAACTTTTTGAACAAAGGACAATACAAAGAATGCTTGGCTAAAGCATTTGACATGTCTTTTTTTCTTTATAGCCAAATTGTGTTCATAAATTCATTTGTTCAAAGCATGTATGGTCTTGCCAATGTAAAAATGTTCACATGAAACACACTGTACTAAATACACTATATTAGTGGTTTTACAAGTGTAGTGTCCCTTAACTGTTATAATCCTATTGTCATGTTTCAAAATGATGTTAGATGTTCCAATAATAAATCTGCACTGTTTGCACAGTGAACAAGGAAAAGTGCCCAAAACTGAATCTCAAGTGGGCTTTGAATCTCTTGTTCCCCTCTCTAAAATCATCTTAATGTTACTTACTTTTTTGTAACTAAAAGTTGGATGGTCCTCTATAATATTGACTAATTCAGAATTACCCAACACTACTTTCCAGTTGTTGAGAATAATATATTTAATGATTGTCATTTCATTAGTGATGGGTAAAGCAAAAGACAGATTGTATTTGTTCATAGTAATAATACTACATTCTATGGAGTTTGCATTGGTAACGTCTAAAATTGTCAAAATTGGACTAGCTATATTCTGTCTCAAATTGGAAACTTCACCTATGATTGTGTTCAACCAGCTCACTGTATATCCCCTATCAAGGAAAACATGTTGAAAAAATGTTTTAACTTGGTGTTCTCCTCAAAAAAGATGTCATCTCCACTGGTTAAACGACTTAGCCGTATAAACTGTCCTTTTACTACACCACGCTTCATATGTGAAGGATGTAGACTGTCAAAATGTAAATACTGGTTTACAAAGGTTGATTTCCTATAAATACTTCTTTGGAAGTTGCAATCACTATAATTGATAGTCAAATGCAAATCCAAAAAGTCTATATTACTACCAAAATTACCTAAGGTGAATTTTAAAAAATTGGTAGTGCGATTTAAATCTTGAAAAAAGATGGAAAAAGAACTGATGTCACCTCTCCATAAAAAAATCAAATCGTCAATATACCATCTGTAAAAGATGATGTCATTAGCCATTGGATGTGTGACCAAAAATTTATTCTCCCAAGTTGTCATAACAAGATTCACAAAACTGGGCGCTACATGTGAACCCATGGCAACCCCTGATGTTTGTTGAAACAATTCACCTTCAAACTTAAAAAAGTTATTATCTAACACCAACTCCAGCAAAGTACAACAGGTGTAAACTAAAGTGTTGTTGAAGTTGGGTAATGTTCTCTCATGTACTCAATGCCCAACTTCTGATCTATACTAGTGTACAGAGAGATTACATCCAAGGAAGCAAAGTGAACATTATTATCCTTAACTTGAATGTCTTTTAGAAGCTCTAAAAGGTGCCAAGAGTCGCGAAGATAAAATCTAGACTTTTGCACAACTGGATTTAACAAATCCTCTAACCAAACAGAAATTGCTTCTGTTTTGGAAAAAACAGCTGATACAATTGGTCTAAAAGGAAAATGTTCACCCAGTTTAAGCACTTTGGGAATTCCAAACAAGGTGGCAATCTTAGGGTATTCAGTGTACAGAAAAGTGTAAACTGAATAATCAAAACAACCTTCACTGAATAAATCAAAAAGACAAGCATCTAATTTAGAAAAACTCTTAAGGACAAAATCAGTGTTAACTCTTTTGTAACAAGACTCATCAGCTAATAATGTCCGAATGGCTATAATGTAATCAACAGACTTCATAACTACAATGGTCCCTCCTTTATCCGCTTTCATAATACGCCAATTTATGTTGTTGGCCATAGTCTGGAGAGCCCCAGCTTCTCCCACGAAAAGGTTTGACCCTTGATATGAATCCTGTTCACACAGCTTACTGAATACAGACAAAGTGGGATTCAATAAAGGGTTATATGTACTTTTCTTTCTGATGTTTTGTTGTAATGTATCAGAAACCTTAACACCATCAAAAATATATTTCAAGTTTAACTTCCTACAATATAACTTGAAATCTACTATTAATTTTGGTAAATGTACTGTATTGGATGGAATGAAAGAAAACCCTTTCTTGAGAACCAAAACCCTATCTTGAGATAAAACAGTGTCAGTTAAATTCAAAACATTGATGGAACATTCTAATATTTCTTCCTTCCTTTGTTCTTGCCCTTGTTCCTTGTTTGGACTTTGTTGGACCACTTGGGAGTCTTTTTGTTCCCAGAACTGTCCATCAAAAAAGGACCCATTGTATTAGAATCAACAATTGCCAAAACTGGGGAAACTGTGTTAGGCAAAACGTTGTTGTTAGTGTTGTTAGCATTTTGCCTAGTTTGTCCTTGGCCAACACCAGTGTTGTTAGTCAAAGTACTATTCCCAATTGTGTTACTGGCCTCATTTGTCTTTTGAGTGTGATTTGAAATGTTTGTGTCCTGCCGAAAATTCTGGTGGACAGATTTTACCAGGTAAGCTTTGTGCGCAGCATAAGCTGCAATATCTCTTCAAAGTTTACCTTGCTTACTGGTTACAACCGATGCCCTGTGTCTGTTAACCTTAGCTTCAATGCCTAAATATAAAGAAGTAAAGGCATTGAAAGCATCAGAAGTATTAATATGTGTGTCCAAAGTTTCCATTTGTTTTCTAAGGGTGACCATGTCAGTTGTATAATGGTCTATTAACATCTGCATAAAACATAGACCCGTATTGTTAAATAAGTCAACTAATTTGACATACAAGTCATCACCTTGTGAAACGCAATTAGGAAACTTGGATAACCTTAAACCAAAAGGAACACATTTAAGTCTAATATTTTCTTGTAGATAAAAGACTTCCAACTGGAGTGACACCAATTTTAAACTCAGTTTTTCTAGTTTAAAAATGTTTTCCTTACATTTCTCGTGAATGTCAGTGCTAAAAGAATCAGCTAGATTACTCACTTGTCCATGCTGAGTTTGGTTGTTGCCAGTAAAAAAAAGATTGTTGTTGTCTTCGGACAATAGTACATTTAAAATGCCACAAGTATGAATCCCAGAATTGTCATCCTTAGAAGTACCCTGGCTGCTGACCAAATTACCACGAGACACCATCTCTCCCTGCCAACCGGCATTCTGACTTATTACGTTATTGCCATTTGATGAAACATCTTCATGTGCACTTCCTGTTTGAGCAATTAAAGTGCTCTTATTCCCAAATTGAGTGGCAAAGGATTCATGAATGTCCCCAACGATCACTCCGGACATCTGTTCACTGAAATTGATGCCCAATTCAGGAACTGAATGGGTGCTAAGATTGAGCAAGGTGTCCTGTGTGTCTTCTCTCGACATTGCCGAACAGTAACACAACAAAATACAACTTAAAACCCAACAAAACGATAAATCCAACCAAATAACAAATACTGCTGGTGAGAGAAAGAAAACAGACGACCCAATCTGTATTAACATTTTCGTTCAATTTAATATCACTGAACTTCATCAGAAACACACCCAAACAATCTTACACAATTTAAATACTTTTCAAAAAAATCACATGTAATAATTAACCAATGAAACAATGTATCCAATTTCATCTCATGAATAATAATGATGATGTAAAAAATATATATGTTTTTTCTCTCTCTCCCTATACTATATGTTTTAATATAGTTGTGGTTTATAAATGAAACTGACTTCTAACGTGTTGTAATTGAAGTGATGGTATATAATGAGGTTAGTAATATGCAGCCATTTAGAAAGAGCTGATGTCCACAAAACTAAAGGTTAAATATGTAAAAAGTTTGTAGTTGCTTAGCTCTTATGTTATATAATATTTTATTCAATTTGGATTATTTTTATTACACAAGTGACTTGTCTTAGATATGTATTTTTATGTTATATTCTAGGTTATAAATATTTAGTATAGATAATACAAGTGTAGAAATAGATTTTAATTTATAGAGAAGAATTCATTTGTTTATTGAGATTTTTAAAGTGTGACATTTGTATAAGTAACATGATATCTTTCTAAATAGCAGATGGGTATTGGATTTATTCATGATGATGGGTGCGATAGTTTGGCTAGATTTACTATTCAAACTAGGAGTATTAGACTCCATGAGGGGAATGAAAGTTAAAAGAATTCTATGTTTAGTTATTTTTTATACAATTTACTATTGTTTCTTGGTGTCTACCAATATTTTCATTGTATATATACTCAACAATACTAAGTTTATTAGACTTGTAATTGAAAGTAAGCAGTTCTGGATAATTATGAGTGGTAGACTGTTAATATTACATTTAAGAATTTTGGTTTTATCAACTTTGTTTTTATTACATTATTAGATGAGATATTTAAAGTGCATTTCAATTAATATTAATGGCTGAGAAAATATATACTGTTATCAATGTATACTGGATATCTGGCATAGGTGTGGTGTTAAAACAGTTAAACATCAGTTAGATCAAATTATACAACTCTCAAAAGGTAGTACTATTTGGCAGGATAGTTATTTGCATATTAAAAGAAGAGGATTCTAATACCACAAGAGAATGAAAAATATCAGCTTCAGCAAAAGCATTAACAAATTTTACAGACTTATTTCAAATTAAAGACATTAATGAATTTTTGGACTCAAATTCACTTTTTTATACTCTTTTCCCATAGACATGGATAATAAGCAGGAATAGATAGAGTATATGTTTCTAATGATTTAACCATTATATTAAATAAAGTAAAAGTAGTATCATGCCCACTTTCTGATCACAATGCTTTAACATTTGAACTTATATTAAATGCTAATAATAGTATCCCAATTAAAAGGTTGCCAACTTACATAACTACATTAAAAGATTTTAAAGAATTCTTTAATAAAGAAATTCAAACCTTTGTTGAAATTAACAATACAGAGAATATATCTGAGATCTATATATGGGATGCTTTAAAAGCATATTTAAATGGTAAAATTATGGATTGGTATATACTAAAGAAAAGGCAATTGGATAAAGATTTGCGAGATCTACAAGAAAAAATTGAGAAGTTTTGTTAAGTATCCAAAAGTTATTTCAAAAAAATTAATCAATATAACCGAACAGTGGATTCACAAGAAGTAATTAAAACTTTTATTAAAAAATATGCTAAAAATAAATTGACTGAAGACCAAATGAAGTTAATAGATAAACTTATATTAATGTCTGAACTTAAAAATCAAATCAATAAACTAAAAACTGATAAAGCTCCTGGTAATGCTGGAATAATATCAGAACTTTGTAAGCTTATGCCTTAAGAAACTTTAACTATTTTACTCAAAGTTTTTTTAATACTTAAGGATTTAAACAATCCACTGTCATGGAAATGCACTCTTATTTCTCTGATTTTAAAGGATGATAAAGATCTGATAGACCATTCTGCTTATAGACCAGCTTTGCTATTAAATATTGATTATAAAATATGTATTGCTATTCATGCTGCAGAAATTCAACAATTTCTTGCATATTTGATTAATAATGATAAAACCGGATTCATAAAAAATAGAAATGCTTATGATAATATTAAAAGAATATTAACCATAATTGATTATGCAAATAATACAAAAGATAATTTAACATTATTATGTTTAGACATTAATAGTGCTTTTGATTCAGTTAATTGGAAATACCTTTTCCTAGTTTTGGAGCAATGTAATTTTTCAAATAGTTTCATATGACTAATAAAGCTCTCATATGAAAATTCTGTTGCTGATATAAAATTAAGTACATATATCTTGGATTCCATTTTAATTACTAAAGGAACTAAACGGGGATGCCCATTGTCACCACTAGTCTTTGCTCTAGTTATGGGACCATTTGCAAACTATATAAGATCAAGATTTGATATTAAAGGTATATAGATCAACAATAATTTGGTTTCCGAAATATAATTATTCACTGATGACATTCTTCTGAATTTAAATGATAATAAAAGTTCCTTAAATGCAATCTTTAATGTAGTAGAATCTTTTCAGAAAAAATCCGGTCTTACTTTTAATGAGAATAGGACAAAATATTAATTATAAATTCTAGTGCTTATGATACAGAAGAAAGTTTTTTAAACTACTTGTGAAAGCTAAAAAACATAACATTAGCAGAAACATTAATTATAATAAATATAAATTACAATAATAATTATAAATAATCTTATAAATAAATGGAACAAGTTTTTTCTTATCAATTGAAGAGAGACTTTCCTTAATAGGTTCATAGGTTCATAGGTTGGTACTAGGCTATCAGCCCTAGGGCCTATACAAGCCTAGCTATAACAATTCCCTGGCTATTTCTTCCCACACTATTTACTTCCCTGGACCCCTGTCTAGCAGGGCAACTGACGTGATCCCCAGGGTGAATTTCCTTTCTCCCATCCAATCGTCAAGGTTCCTTTTGAAGAGAACCAAAGAGGCACTCTGCTTGACATGTATGGGCAATCTATTCCAGAGTCTGGGGAGTCTCTGGGTCAGGAACCTATCCCTCCAACATGTTTTGTTTATTGTGATGACAAGGTTTAGATCCCTGGAGCGTGTGGCTCTGAGTGTAGCATGTCCAACAGCTCTGGGTTTGACATGGCCTTGTATGTTAAGCAAAGATCGCCTCTGAGTAGGCGATATGTGACAGAGTATAGCTGGAGTTTTTTTAAGGCTGTCAGTGTAGGGCATCTGCTTTAGGCCTGTGATTCTTTTAGTGAGGTATTTCTGTGGCCTTTCCAGTTGTTGCAGATGTCTTGAGAGGTACATACCAAACGGGGCATAATGGGTCTAATGAGGGATGAGTACAGTGGGACAATGACCTCCTTTTTTCTGGATGAAAAGCCCTTAATGATGAGGTGTGCCACATAGAAGGATTTCCTGACTGTTGTGGCGATGTGGTTATCGAAGGTGAGACCACTGTCCACCTGTGTCCCTAAGTCTCTTATCAAACTTTTGGTGTTTAGTGTACTGCCACCTATATGGTAATTCATGGATACATGCTTTTTCCCAAATGAGATAACTATACATTTCTTGGCATTGAGCTTGAGCCCATGGCTCTGGCACCAAGCATCTGTTTCTTTAAGGCCCTTTTGTAGAGTATCCACATCATTTGGGGATTCAATAATGGCTCCCAGTTTGCAGTCATCTGCAAACTTTGTTATCCAGAATCCCTTAGTGTTGGCCTGTACTTCAGAGAAGTAGATGCCAAACAAGAGCGGTCCCAGGACTGAACCCTGAGATACTCCACTTGTCACTTGTCTGGAGCTGGATTTGGAGTTGGCTACTTTTACAGTGTGGGTTCTATCAGTAAGCTAGTTAGCAACCCATTGGGTGACGTAGGGATTAATGCCCAGCTTAGTAAGTTTATCTATGATTCCAGAGTGGGGGGTGGTGTCAAAGGCCTTGGCAAGGTCTAGATAGGCTGTGTGGACCACCTTACCCTTGTCCATGGCTCTGGAGACTGATTCGAAGAAGTCAATCAAGTTCAGGAGACAAGATCGGCCCTTCACAAACCCAAACTGGGTGGGGTCCAGTGTTTGAAGGTTGCCAATGTCTTTGTTTATAAGTTCCATGATAATACGCTCCATGGCCTTGCAGATAAGGCAAAAAAAAAAAAAAAAAAAATGATAACTCTAGAGATCCGATGGGCTCACATGTAAGGTCTAACTTCACCAGCAGAGGTTGTGCATCTATGCTGGAAAAGAACACAGCATCATTAGACACGCTAGATGATTTCCCTGCTTTGAGTGCTGGAATTTCAAAATTGGCGCCAAGTGAAGAGCTAACGTCGTCGTCATCATTGAGCAGCAGTGTGACTGGTGTTAAGCCTGCAGAAATGGATACCACGCCTCGTCCTGTCGATATGGATGCTACTGGAAATAAAATAACGGAGATTTGTGCTGTTGCATCTCCTTTGGGTAATAAAAATACTACGCAAGCGTTACAAGAAAAAGGTTTGTCTACTTTTTTTAGCAAACCCTTTCAGTTACAGCAAGCTGAGTGGGTGCAGGAGCGGATGGCTACGTCTAGGTCCAGATCCAGAGGTAGAGCTAAACAGAGGGACTCCACCACTCCGTTGGATGGCAAACGGAAAAATGAAAGTCCTTTAAAACAATTGAAGATAGCTCGAAGGTGATGGCAGGTACTATGAATCTTTCTGATTTCTCTTTGAGAAAAGAGCATTATATGCTTCTGGCAAAAGGGCTAGGATATATTCCAACCTCTACAGAGGACATTGTGAAAGTGTTGACTGATTTAAAGTTGTTTGTAAGGTCCATAGCACTGAAGTTGATTTTTAAAAATGACAAATATGATGCTAGTGTTTGTAAACCGCAGTGTTTTGTACCTAATTATGCCCCAGTACTTATAGCTTTTAATGATCTCTGTGAGGATGCAATCAGGAAGGCTTATGCAACTAATAATTATAAGAGAAATTATAATTTAACTTATGCAGAATATATTGCTTTGAATGAATTAAAGGAAAACTCACATATTGTGATAAAACAAGCTGACAAGGGGGGATCAACTGTTATTATGAATAGAGAACATTATATAGGTTCAGTGCTTTTATTGTTGGATGATGATACAGCGTTTAAGCGTGTTACACTTTTACAAGTACAAAAATGCATTAGTTACGTTAATATGTGTGTGTATGACCTACAGTTAACAGGAGATATTTTGTTGGATTTATTTCACTTCTTTACAGTACTGTGCCCTGTAGTGCCGCAGTTATATGGCATACCAAAACTGCACAAGTCACAGGTTAATCCCCCGATGAGACCTATCGTCTCTGGGAATGGGTGGATTACTGAACCCATATCACTCTAACTGCAAAGACAACTACAACCATTACTAAAGTTATGTCACACAGTGCTTAAAGATTCTAGTGATTTTTTAGTTAAGCTCAAGAATTGGCATATGAATATGAGTCTAGCTACAGATACCTGTGAACATATATATATATGGTGGTAATGGACATTACATCGTTATTTACTGTAATCCCCAATGATTATGGGCTGGATGCCATTAGAGAATTCTTGTTGAGATATTCAGGTTTTTTAGCCGGACATATAGAAAATGTTTGCATGTTGTTAGACCTGGTTCTAAGGAACAATATATTCTTGTTTGATAACAAATTTTATTTACAGCAAACTGTTGTGGCAATGGGCACACCAGTAGAAAATACTTATGCCAGTCTGGTTATTTCCCAATGGGAGAGAATGTATATAAATGATGGTGAGAGGTTTTTGAATGAAAATTTGTTATTTTATCAAAGATTTGCGGATGATTGTTTCCTTCTTTGGAAAGGCAGCCATAGTGAATTAGAGGATTATATTCTTTCTCTGAATAATTCAACTGTTTTTTTAAAGTTTAAGTATGAATGTTCGCTTAGCACCATTAATTTTCTAGATATTACATTAATTAAGAGGGGAGGTGTTATCAACACCACAGTATTCAAGAAAGAAGTATCATCTGGAAGGTACCTATATGCATCAAGTATGCATGCTCCACATGTGTTTAAGGGCATTGTTAAGGCGCAATTGTCTCGCATCAGTAGACTCAATACTGATGATGATGATGCTTTTAAGAAGCAACTTAATGAAGCATGTGTGGAATTTAAGAATAGTGGGTATTCATCGCATATGATACAAGAGATTAGTGAATACATTATATCTAATAGACATACCCTTTTCAAACCTACATTTCTACAGATACCTAATACACTGTGTGAAAGATTGAGTGAGCCGGTGGACAGGGTTTGTTTGAGATATATAACTTCTTACAGCACTATGACTGCCACGGTGAGAAATATAGTTAGAACATACTGGAAGGTCCTTCTTACACAGGATGATATCAGGATGGTTGTGGGGGATAGAGCGTGTTTTTCTTATAGAAACATGAAGACAATAAAAAGTATGTTAGCGTATAAGGACTTTGGTAGTGTAAATTCTACATCTATTGGTGTATCAAGGAAGGGTACTTTCTCCTGTTATAATTGTAGTTGCTGTGTAGACATTTTACAACAGTGTGATCCATTAAGTCCTGTAAATACATTTGTTCACCCTGTTTCAAAAACAGTGTATACCTTTAACTGTTTTGCCACTTGTGTAACAAGTAATATTGTTTATTTGGCAACATGTGACACCTGTCCCTCCTTTTATGTTGGAAAAACTACTAGAAAACTTAAAGACAGGATTATAGAACATAAATCCAACATAAGGAACGGGAGTGACACGAATGCTTTATCTAAGCATGTAAAAAGTTATGGTATATCTCACACTTTTAAGTTTAGGGTTATAGACACTGTTAGTGTGTCAAAAGGGGGGGGACTTATGTAATTTGTTAGACAATAGAGAATATGATTGGATTGTAAGACTAGCAGCAGATGTGGCACCAGGATTGAATGCAAGTGTTTCATTAAAGCCTGTTTTGACTAAAATACAGCACACAAGGTTAAAATAACAACATATATTAGCAAGTATATACTTTGAATATGTTGAATAATATGATATTTTATTGAGTAAGCACATTTTTATGTAGTTTTATTATAATATGTATTTTTTACTTGTTTATTGTAAGTTTGTATTATTTCATGTCATATGACCTTGGCTGCGGGTCATGTGATGTCCTGGGCTTGTATTTAAACATGTGATTTTATTGTACCTTTTGTTAAGCATTGAAAAAGGGTTTTGGCCTGAAAGCTTTGTTTTTGATAAAGGTTTTTGCTCTCAACGTTTGGTTTTTTGGTCATTGTTCTATTTAACAGCAGTGTTGGATATTACTTGCAGATAAGGCTTGTCAGACTGATGGGACAACTATAACTATAACTATAACTATAACTATAACTATAGCTGTGCTCCACTCAGTGGGCACGAAACCTGAGGTGAGGCTATGATTAAACCTGACACTTAGGTGAGGTGCCAGTTCATATTGTAGTTCATGTAGTACACAGCCCAGGATGTCATCTGGTCCCATGGATGCTGTATTTTTAGCTTTGGAGAGTGTGTTTTTTACCTATGTTATTACCGGAATTTGGCAATCTTCCGGTATTGAGATTGGCCATTTAGGGGGTGAGAGGGGGGTGAAGTTGGCAATATCCTTGGGATCAGTATATTTAATGCCATTCTGTTTTAGCTCAGAGCAGATCTGAGCATTGCCATTTAGATTCTTGACATAGTTATAGAATGCCTTGTTGTTGTCTTTGGAATCTGTGGCAATTTTATTTTTGTAACTAGCTTTGGAGGATTTTATGAGGGATCTCAGTTTCTTACTGAGGCTGGTAAGGAAGTTTTTTGCATCCTGGGATTTTCCTCTTTTCTGCAACAGTTTCTTCCTTTTGTTTTAAAGTTTGTTTATGGCAGGGGACCACCAGATTGGCTTCTTTTTTTTGGATAAGAGCATCTTGGTTCTATTTGGGATGGCACAATTTATGCATGAGTGGATGTGCCCGTGCAGTGCCTTAGTGTAGGATTCAGCAGTTGAACTTTCAGCTCCCGTCTGCATGGGTGTCATGAAGTTTGTCACTTCTGACTTGAATAGCATGAAGTTGGCTTTGGAGAAGTTTTTTATGGAGGTTTCCTTACGGGGGGGGGGGGGGATGTGGATGTTAAGGGTGATTAACTTATGGTCAGACGTGACTAACGAGGGGGTGACCATAGGTGTGGAGCATCGATTTCCCATGTTGGTAATGACCAGGTCTAGGATATTGGAGCCCCTGGTGGGACTATGGATTAGTTGATCCAGGGCGTTGGAATTTATGAATTCCAAGAACCGTTGGGCAAAGGTGTTGATACATGAGTAGCTTTCACAGTTAATGGCAGGGTAGTTAAAATCACCCAGTATTAGGGTGTTTGGTTCTATCTTAATATTTTCCAGTATGTTTAGAAAGGTGTGGTGAGAATCTTGGAGTATGGTGGGGGATCTGTAGGAAGCTACAGTTTGGATTGCAGTCTTACCTAGTGTTAGTTGCACCTGGAGAATTTCAGACGCATTGTGTTGGGCAACTAGCCTGGTGGTGTGAATATCCTTGGTGAATATTGACACTCCTCCACTAATAAAAATGATTATTTTGCCAAAAATGTTGTACATCTTTCTCTCTCTCTCTCTCTCTCTCTCCTCCTAAAAATATAAGATATTTTAATTTCTTAATTCTTAGATTCCTTTGGTATTCTAACAAATCTAGAATAGCTCTAAGACATCATATTAGTGATTGGTCTTCTGGTGGCATTGGTTTACCAGATTTTGAATTATACTTTATATCATCAGTTATAAAAACAATTTCTCTTTGGTTGAATAATAACTATAATACCAAATGGGTAGAAATACAAGAACATATGTGGTTAAAATCCAATCAACTGACATATTTGCATCAAAATATAATAGTAAGGAATACATTAATTTAGTTATTAAAAGGTTATATCTTAGATAACTGAAATTGATTGGTTAATTTTTCATAAATCACTATGATAATAACAGCCTTCAGGAGTTCTATTTATAAGAATCCAGAATATAAACTTGTTTTTTTTCTTTTATTTCCAATAGCATATACTCAAAATAACATATGTACATTTAACTCATTTACAATGATTTTATTTGAGGAACGTAACTTGATATATTGATTTCAGTTATTGATAAAAGATACAAACAGTAGAATAAATAATAACAAAATCTAATTTAAGAAATGAACAGTAGCTAGATATTCAAAACTGCAGATACTTAATAGAAAATAAAACTCAATACAAACATCAGTAAAGTATACTGCCCTTAGGTTTATTGATCTTTTAATCAGTTTAATGCATCAGAATAGATCAGAGAAAGAACTGCTATTTAAAATCTATAAAGAGATTAAAAGTATAACAAAACAATGAAATGAAAGTTTTAAGGATTATTTCAAAACCATAAAGAACTGCTATCCAAGAGAAGATTATGAAAAATATATACTATTATCTTCAAATCAAACTGCTTCCTCATTGAGATGGAGATCATTCTCTTGAAAATTTATGCATAACACTTTTATTACTCCTCATAGAATAGAAATAATGTTCAAAACGTAGAATGTTGGAGATGTGCAGTGAATATTAAAATAGATTGGCAACAAATGTTTTTTATAGTAAAGTTATTAAGTCATTTTTGGGAAAATGGTAATGATTTTTACAAGCTCTAATTAATGATCAATTTAACTAAAACATTAATTTTAGTTAACACCCCAGTACCTACTTGTGTTAAAAAAAACTACTTTGGAGTATTCTACCAGTTGCAAAAAAAGTGATCACCAAGAATTGGGAAATGAATTGTCTGCTACTTTAAAAGAATTTATAAGTATTGGAAGCAAAGTATGTCAACTGGAACTTCTTACAATCAAGATGAAAACACCAAGAATTACCACCTCTTATAACACCTGGATGAAAGTTAAACAATCAACAATATGTCAACAACAAGGACTTTAACATGAATAGTTAGAATTTCGGATATACAGGAGACACCTTTGTAAATAGCTACCTTAGCTGTGTTTTGATGTTTTTTATTAGTTTGTCTAATTAATTTCTATAGCTATCTTAAATGTTATATTTTATTAATTACTTTTTGAATTTTAATAAAATATTTGAGGAAAAAAGCTTCATTATATCCTCCTCCTAAGATGTCTGCTAACAAAACTGCCTTCTAATCCTAGCAAGCTACCGGCTGTATTTTGACTGCTAGGAGTCAATCTTATATTTATCATTATGCAGTTATCAGAAGCACATAAGATGAGCATTCCAGCAACTAGCATGTGGTGATTGTCCTTTGGTATCTGCACTGCCTGTTCCACTGTATGTATCCAGAATGTACTTGTGACTGGCATACTCCAATGGAGAGGCCTCATAGTCTTCTTCTGTGTGCTTAGTAGTCTCACTTAAGACTAACTGATCTTCTCTCCAGGCCTCTTGTCATTTGCCTGAGTTGGAGAGACTAACTTGAGTTCTGCTGCACCTACCAAACTCACTAGCTAGCCCCAGATATTAGAAATTTATTACGTCTAAGTGATCCTAAGGCACAAGAGTATTATTTCTGTTGTCTAGTGGTTCCCTCACCCCCTAATTCCCATTCTAAGTGCTACTCACACAACATTTTAGGAGTTTTTCCTGGTGCCATGGATACTAGTTGATTCCCCACACACATCACACATGCACTTTTTATAGGCTCTACTCATTAGTCCAGGGCTGTGTGGAAATATGAAAGATAACATCCCACCCACAAGACACACACACACACACACACACACACACACACACACACACACACACACACACACACACACACACACACACACATACACACACACACACATACACACACACACACACACACACACACACACACACACACACACACATCCATAACATAGCTTCACAGGAGGTTACTAGGCTATTGACCAGAGGCGAGGATCGTTTTAAGCCTATCTTATTACACCCATTATATTTCAAGAGAAAAAGTCTAGTCAATGCCTAAGATTATTATTAGTAATGACTGCCCATGTCTAAGAGGGATGTGGGAGCTTTTCCCAGCAAGAATTTGCAGTTTTCTGTGCATTCATCCAGGCTCATTTAGAACAGAGTCATAGAGGTGCTCTACTTATCATGAATCGGTAGTCCATTCCATAGAAGTGGCAACCTCTGTGAGATGAATTTGTCTCTCCAACATGTCCTATTTAAATCGCAGGCCAGAGTTAGGCCACTGGAGTGGGTAATTCTAGTCCTATTTGACTTACGGATGTGCAGCAACTTCATCAGGTTAGGGTCAGAGATTGCTCTGTAAGCCAGGCAGAGGTCTCCCCTAAGCAGTCTATATGCTACTGAGTACAGTGACAAAGACTTCAGTCTGTCTCTGTAAGGCATGTGGGGTCTCTCCAGTTGCCGCAGGTGCCTAGTATTATACATACCAAAGGGGGAGCTATACTCAATTATAGGTCTGATAAGGGATGAGTATATGGAGGTTATAACCTCTTTTGCTCTTGAGGCTATGCCTTTGCTAATCAAATGTGCAATGTAGAATGCCTTTCTTACTACAGTGGACACATGGTGGTCAAAGTTTAGGTCACAGTTTGTTTGTGTGCCCAAATCCCTCACTATAGCATTCTTACTTAGGGTATTGTTGTTTATTTGATAGTTAGTAGGGACATTGCTTTTACTGGAGGGGATGATGATGCATTTTTTTTCAATTAGTTTGAGTCCATGGCTTTGGCACCAAGTGTTGGTCTGTGTAAGCCCGTTTTGTTGTATACTGACATCATTTGGGGAGTCAACAATCATGCCAAGTTTGCAGTCGTCAGCAAACTTGGACAGCCACATCCTCTTTATTTTGGCCTGAGTTTCCGAGAAGTAAATACCAAACAAAAAGGGGGTCCAATACGGACCCTTGTGGGACCTCACTAGTTACAGGTCTGCTGGTTGAGGTGGAGTCACCCACTTTTATGGAATGTGCATAGTTAGTGTGCCAATTTGTGACCCACCTAACAACATAAGGATTGACATTTAGGTGGGTGAGTTTATCAGTAATACCTGAATGGGGAATTGTGTCAAAGGCCTTCACCAAGTCCAGATATGCTGGGTGCACATATTTGCCCCATCTATGGCCCTGGTCACATTTTTGAAGATGTCTGTTAGGTTTAACAGTCCTGATTGACCCTTTACAAAGCCAAACTGGGTTGGGTAAATGGTTTGGAAGTCACCTATGTATTTATGAGGTCCATCATGATATGTTCCATGGCCTTGCGGATCAGGCTAGTCAGGCTTATAAGTCTGTAATTCCCCAGATCTGTTGCTAAACTGCCCTTGTGGAGGGGGATAACAGTCACAGTTTTCCATTCACCTGGGACAAAACCTGTATTCAGGCTATGGTTAAATAGTGTGGCTAAGAGGATTGCTAATTCTTGTTTAGTTTGTTTAGAATGCAGCCTGGCATGCCATCAGGACCCATAGAAGCTGTGTTTTTTGCATTTGACAGCGCTTTGATAACCTGTTCTTTAGATATGTAGGGCAGGGGAGCTGTTGAAGGTATAGATTGTGATATGTTTGAAGGGGATAAAGGGGAGAAATTTTCACCATACCTGTATGCTAGTAGGTTAGCAGTTTCTGCAGTATCAGAGTGTGTGTGATATCATTTGTCACTAATTCAGGTCATATCTGGGCCTTACATTTAGGCAATGGCTGTAGCTGAAGAAAGTCTTATGGTTATCCTTAGCTGTGTTTGCCAATTTTTTCTTTAAGTTGCCCTTAGAGGATTTTATAAGTTATCTTATTTGCTTATTTAGGCTTAGGAGGGTACTTTTCCAGTGCTGAGACCTCCCTTTGGTATTCTTAGACAATAGCTTCATAACGCTTGTTGTATAGTTTATCATAGACTCATAGGATCATAGCAAGTTACTAGGCTACTGCTGCTGAGGCCCTTATAAGCCTAGCCAGTAAATTAGCTCATGTTCCCCCAAGTCAGCAACTGATGACCCTGTCCAGCAGGGGCTAAGGATGAATCCTGGGGTGTATATTTTCTATTTTCCATCCAGTCATCCAGGTTGCTATTAAAGAGGTTTAATGAAGTACTCTGCTTAATGTGGAGAGGGAGTCTATTCCACTGATGGGGGAGGCTCTGGGAGACAAATCTGTCCTGCCAGCAAGTCCTGTTGATGTTGTAGACCAAATTAAAGATCTGCATGTGGGTCTCGCGAGTAGAGTTTAGCTTGTGGATATGCAGCGATTTCATCAAGGTGGCGTCAGAGATTGCTCTGTATGCCAGACATAGATCACCTCTGAGGAGTCTGTATGAGATGGAGTAGAGGGACAGAGCTTTTAGCCTATCCATGTAGGATAGATTTTTGAAGCCCTGGGTTCTCCTGATCAGGAACCTCTGTGGTTTCTCCTGCTGCTGTATGTGCTTTACTAGGTACATGCCGAAAGGGGCATTATACTGAATGATGGGCCTGATAAGGGAGGAATACAAGGTAGTTATGACTTCCTTGTTGTTGGAAGAAATACCCTTATTAATGATGCGAGCAATGTAGAAAGCTCTCCATACAATGGAGGCAACATGGTGGTCCAAAATGATATTGCTGTCAACTTGGGTGCCCAGGTCCCTCGCAATTGCTTGCATACTTAGGACGTTGTTTTTAATGTGATAATTTGTGGGGACATCACTCTCCCCAAAGGGGATGATGATGCATTTTTTGCTGTTTAGTTTGAGGCCATGTTTCTGGCACCAGTCATTTGTCTGGATGTATGTCTACATCACTGGGGGGGGGGGTTGATGACAGTGAACAGCTTGCAGTCATCTGTAAACGTGGTCAGTCATAGACCTCTGGTTTTGGCTTGCACCTTGGATAAGTATATCCCAAACAACTGGGGCCCCAAGACCGATCCATGGGGTACACCACTCATTACAGGTCTACTACTTGAGGTAGCTTCCCCTATTTTGACTAAGTGAGTTCTGTCAGTGAGCCAGTTAGCTACCCATCTGGTCACATATAGATTTACACCAAGCTGAGATAGTTTATCTATTATGCCTGAGTGGGGAATAGTATCAAAGGCCTCGGTCAGGTCAAGGTAGGCAGTGTGCAATGTCTTCCCTTCTTCCATGGCTTTGGGGACTGACTCAAAGAAGTCTACCAAACTTAACAGGCATGATCTCTCCTTGACTAAACCTAACTGTGTGGGATCAAGCATTTGGAGGTTGCCGATGTCCTTCTTAACGTAGTCCATGATAATGCATTCCATGGCCTTGCAAATCAAGCTGGTTAGGTGATGGGTCTGTAATCGTCTGAATCGGTGGATGCTCCACCTTTGTGCAGAGGGATGACAGTGGCCATCCTCCACTTGGCTGGGACAAAACCGGTACTCAGGCTTAGCTTGAATAGGGTGTCCAATAGTGCTATGAGTTCCTGGCTCAGTCGATGCAGGATGCAGCCTGAGATGTTATTGTTTCAATTGGAAGCTCTGTTTTTTAGCCTTTGAGAGGGTAGTAATGACTTGTTCCCTAGAGATAAGGGGTGGGGCTGGTGCTGGGCGGATGTCCTGGATTACTGATGGGGTGGGGTAGAGGGGTGAAGTTTTCACTGAACCTGTCTGCCAACAGGTTGGCTATATCCACAGCATTTGTGCACATGGTGTTCCTGACTATCAGCCCTGAGCAGATTTGGGTGTTTCCACTTAAATTGCAGATGTATGTGAAGAAGGCCGAATGATTCTCTTTAGTAGATGTGGCCAATTTGGACTTGAAGTTAGCTTTGGAGGACTTCACTAATACCCTTATTTAACTGTTTAGGCCGAGGAGAGGTTGCTTCCAATTTGGCACCTGTTCCTTCTTGGTCCTGGACTACATTTTTTTTCCTTTTGTTGTAGAGTTTATTGCTGATGTCCACCAGATAGGTTTATTCTTTCTTGAGGGGGCAGATTTTGTCCTGTTAGGTATTGCTGAAGACATGCATTTATATAAATGGTCATATAGTACTTTGATGTAGGTTTGAACTTTAGTGCCAGTTCCTATTTTTGGGGAGGGGGCTGTGTAGCTGTTTAGACCTTCCCTTAGGAAGTTTTAATCAGCTTTGGTGAAGTTTTTTTTTTGTTTAACCCTAGCTGGGAGGGGGGGGGGGTCAGGGGAGATGGTGAATTTGAAGGTGACCAGTTTGTGGTCTGATCTTACCAGGGATGCTGACATTATTGGGATTCTGCAGTGGTTTTCTATGTTGGTTAGTACCAAGTCCAAGATGTTATCAGCTCTTGTTGGGGTGTAAATCAGCTGGTCCAAGGCATTAGCATTGATGAAGTCAAGGAATCTTTGAGCATTTGAGTTCTGGCTCGAATATTTTTTCCAATCAGTGGTTGGGTAGTTATGCGATATGTCCACCAGGGTGGCTTATTTTTTCTTGAGACTCTTACTTTGGTCCTGTCTGACACAGAAGGGTCTATACACTTTATAAGTGTTGATATACTGCGTCAGAGTATACTTTAGTATAGCTGCCAAGACCATCTGTGGGGACTGGGGCTTGAAAATCAGTTATGCCAACACTAGGAGGGCATAGTTGGCTTTGGTGAAGTTTTTTAATCTGACTTCACCTCTAATGGGTTCTGGAGTTATTGCTACTTCAAAAGTGACTGACTTATGATCAGATTTTATTAATGAGGGTCCAACACCTATGGTAGCTCAATGGTCTCTCATGTTGGTAAGAACCAGGTCAAGTATATTTGAGCCCCTTGTAGTATTTTGTACAATTTGTTCCAGGGCATTTGAATTAACAAAGTAAGTTGGGGCTCATATAGGTTTCCCAGCTGATGGTAGGATAGTTAAAGTCCCCCATAACAAGAGTGCTAGGCTGTATTTTGATTGACTCAAGTAAAGCCAAATAAGCTGCATGAGCATCTTGGTTCATGGAGGGAGATCTGTAACTAGCAATGACTTGAAGGGGGTCTTACCCATGGTAATCTGAACTTGGAATAGCTCCATAGGGTTATCTTGTCTAACTATTCTGGAGGAGTATTTATCTTTAATGTAGGCAGATACTCCACCATCTTTGGTTCTCACACTTTCATTTTGTGGTCTGAAGGTTTGGAAGGCATTGCTGTTTTGCAAAGCCAGGGTACTCTCTGTTTCCTTGAACCAGGTTCCTGTGGCTTGACAAATGTCTACATCATCCAAGGAAAGGAATACTTCCAGGGAGTGCAGCTTTTGGTTTAAACTCCTAGCTTTCAGCAGCATAACCCTTATTTTGTTTGTGCTGGATATTTTCACGTCAGAAGTTTTGTTTTTGAGACCTTGCCTAAAAAAGGCACTAGGGTGGAGGCAAGAGCCTTAGCCAGCAGCTGACAGCCCAGAGGTGCCAGGTGCAAACCATCTATGGCAAAGCAGCAATGTTTATCAACCATGTCATCCCAAGCTGACAGAAATTGGATCCCCCTTGAATGACCTAAGTAATTAAGCCAATTATTAAAGTCAATCATTTTTTGTTTAAATTGTGGCATCATTCTAGGTGAGGGTAAAATACTGCTCAAGGCTAGGGACATAGCAGCCTGGGACACATATTCAAAGAGCACAATCATGTCTCTCTTAATATAGTCCAGTGAGGTATGTCTCAAGTCATTCACACCAACATGAACTATGACTAAGTGTTAACAGTATTTGTTGTTGAGTAACTTGAGTGCATGTGTGATCTGACAAATCCAGACACTGGACAGACAGCTGACTTTGACTTTCTTCTTAGGCAGCTTGGTGAGTGGGACATCAGTGTCTCACTATAGAATTTCCAATAACAAGAAAATTTAGTTTGGATGTGTTACGCCTTAAGGACCTAGTTGGTGAGGCACTGTTATTATGTGTCTTGAGTGCTGTGGGTGCTTTGTCAGATGTAGCAACCTTGTGCTTTGGAAGTCTCTGGTGTTTAGGTAACTTTTTGGAGAGTACCTCCGCATGCGATGGTCTATGTATTGAGTTCAAGTTTTGTGTATGAGTTGTGGTATGTATGTTTTGTCTAAGAGTTGTGGTGTGTGAGCTGCCAGCCTCTTTGATGTAATTGTTTGGTGCACAAGAGAGCAGGGGTTCCAGCTTCTTGGTGTAGATACATCTCTTGTACTCTGTAATGGTGTAATTTAGTAGTACAGGGTTGTCTGTGCACATGAGGCAGTTACTACACTGATTCAGCAGACCCATATCAACTAGATTGGCAGGAGAAAAAACTGTAATCTGACTCTCTATAATGCTAGGTTTAGACCTGTTACTGAGTAGAGCATTCCTTGAACACACAGTAGTTTTGGTAGCTCAGTGGAGCAGAGGCAGGTCGCCAGACTCACTCAAGCTCTGTTAAAAACAAGCATGAACCCATGCAAATGCGGGGCTTTTATAACAAACAAGAGGAAATGGTTTGAAACAAATAAACCAGTCTTCAAGCTCCAAACTTGAGCCTTCGTTACAATAACCTTCAATTACATCAGTCCAAGGTGTACCTTCCTCCCACGTGGACACATGGGGACCTCGCCAACAAAATATTTCCTGATTTAGTCCTCAGTCTGTACTACCAGAAGTAGATTCAGCAGGTCTGAATGTAGCCAATGGTACAGCAACTAGAAGTGCAACCAAAATAAAAACAGTAAAAAAAAAAAACAGTTGAAATTGCAGTGGATATAACATAATCTCTCACTATCTCTTTCCTACTAACTCCCAGCCAGACACACTCTCATACACACAATCACACAAGCAGCCTTTTGCATACACACACACACACACACACACACACACACACACACACACACACACACACACACGCACACACGCACACACGCACACACACACACACACACACACACACACACACACACACGCACACACACACACACACACGCACGCAAGCACACACGCACACAAAGCAGCCTGATTCACACCTGATGGCATTCAGTCCCACAATCAACAATTCCTTCACACACACACACACACACACACACACACACACACACACACACACACACACACACACACACACACACACCATAGGTGTCAACCTCTTAGAACAAGAAATCTGGACAAAGCTGTAAAGAATGGGGAGACAAAGACCTCAAAATAGGGACAGTTTTTAAATATTACTCTAACAAACTTAGGAAGTTGATCAAATAACTGGCTTTACCTTAGCATGTATTTTCTGAAGGGTATGAAGTCTGAAGCTCGGATGCCTGTCATTATTTTCTGACGAATTTGGCAATGATTTTCTAGAAAACCACAATTTTATGAATAACAGGTGAAAAATATTAAACAAAAATGTGGGCATTCTGTGAAAATCTGTACAGCTGAGCAGTATGAACACAAGCGTGCACACGGGTCTACCGGATAACACCGACACGCTAAAACACCGACAACGGAATCACCGACACCACAAAACCGAAAGTTCAAAAACACGAAACTTCACATGCCCGACAGACCACAATCCCAACAATCAACAAACAAAATAAATCCCCTGTCCAAAAAGCAAACACACAACACAAGCACACCAAAAACCTTACAAACCTACACTAAACCTTACATACAGAACTATCTATGTACTAACCTTAACCCAAACCCTAACCCTAAGGTCCACCACTATCACACACTCACCTAACCTGCGCCCTAACCCTAACTCACTTAACCCGCCCCAACCCTACAGTCTGTCACTGTTGCACACTCAACTGACACACGCCCTAACCCTAACTCACTTAATCCGCCCCTAACCCTGCAGTCCGTCACTATCGCACACTTACCTTAACATGTCGGTGTTCTCAGCATCGGGATTTTCAACTGTCGATTATCTCCGTTGTTGATCTTCTGGTGTCGGTGTTCTTGTTGTCAGCATTGCGAACTTTCGGCGTTATTAGGTAGACCCACACATGCACACACACACACACACACACACACACACACACACACACACACACACACACTCGTCCTCACCTTACTTTACCAATAAACTTCTCAGTAAGTAACCCTGCTTTTTGGCCATGTTCATTACCTCGATGAACAATGAGCAGCCATGCTGATCTACACAGCTGAGAGATTTTATGAATGAATCAGTGCATAGATTCCTCCCCACAGGGAGCTGTGGAGGAGAGTGTGCATGGCTAATTAGCATAAGCCTCTCTCCCAAACTGCCTTATTAGGATGTAGCATGGTTGTGGAGACAGCCCAATGTTGTGCTGCATATCTTTATGCAAAAGCACTGTGATAGGGCTGTCTGGGAATACAAATGGTTAGGTAACCTTTACAAATTCCCTCAGTGTCTCATATTGAATGTTGAGATGCTTTTGTGTCCCTTTTGCTAGTCAGTGCTTTGTCAGCTTCTATCATCTTAATGCAGAGTTAAAGGCACAAAGAGATATTCTAGTCTTGACTTCAGTCTATATTACATGAAAAATGAACAGATTTGCAAATACAGCAGTAGGCCCTACAAATAGTAAAATAGCTTTGCACATATAGTTGAAAAACTGGGGTGCAAAGAAGTGTCATATTTAAATGAATGCTTCCTGACTTTTGAGACTCTTCAGTGTTGAAAAGTAGCCATATTATTATAAATAAGCAGATGAGAACCAATTGTTTCTCATTCTTTTTAGTTTAATATGTATAATTATACTGTGTGTGTGTGTGTGTGTGTGTGTGTGTGTGTGTGTGTGTGTGTGTGTGTGTGTGTGTGTGTGTGTGTGTGTGTGTGTGTGTGTGTCTGTGTGTGTGTTTTGTTTCTAATCATTTTGCATTTGAAAAAGGAAAAGAAGAAAGGTACACGTAGTGGTAATAAATAAATGCGGTGGCAAACCAAAAGTGAAACATCAGGTGCGGCTTCATAATAAAAAACTGTTTTATTAAAAAACAAAGCATGGTCAAGCACTTTCATCCCTTACAGTACAGGACTTCTTCAGCACTATAAACTTTAAATTCCAACTGTATTTTATAACCAATTATTGAAAAAGTGTGATCAATCATTAATTAAGTACCAACAGTTCTTAAAGCTATCCTCAGGTAAATGTGAAAAGTAAAATCTTCCACAACCTCCAATATAAACTTTGATTGTCTAAAAGCCATAAAATCCAGTACAAAAGGAAATAAAACATATTAAAAAAACTTGATGAAAATATAGTCAAACATCAGTTTGAAGGTAGGAAATTGTGCTAGTAGAAAATTAGTTTATATAGTTATCTGCCAGGGATGCAGTTTTTTATACATAGGCAAAAACGAAAGAAAATTAAGCAAAGGAATCTATGAACACATATATGCCATAGAAAATGATAATGTTAAATCTCAGTTTATAAACACAACTTGTCCTGTACCCATTTTACTAAATTTTTATTTGGTATCATCGACATTGAGAGACACAAGAGGCATTTTTTGGGAGAATGAAATTAAGAGAAGGGAACTCATCTGGCAATTGAGACTAAATGAAACTATAGTTTCTGGTATCAATGAAAACGTCTCAATTGCACCCATTCTAAGGATTAAAGCTGTAGACCTGTAAGTAATACAAAGCACTATATTTTCATCAAATGTTTTAATATATTTCCTTTTGTATTGGATTTTAACGTTTTTAGACAATCTATGTTTATATTGGAGCTTGTGGTAGATTTTACTTTTCACATTTACCTGAGGGTGGCTTTAAGAAATGTTGGTGCCTAATTAATGATTGATTACATGTTTTTAATGGTTGGTTATAAAATACACTTGTAACTTAAAGTTTATAGTTCTGAAGAAGTCCCATTCTGTAAGGGACGAAAGCTCTTGACCATGGTTTGTTTTTTAATAAAACAGTTGATTATTACGAAGTTGCACCTGCCGTTTCACTTTTGGTTTGCATACCATTTATTTATTTCCACTATGTGTGCCTGTTTCCTTTTCCTAGTTTATTGTGTGGCTACACAAATACACACTGTTATTTGGTTTACTCATTTTGCATTTACGGTATATCTAGCTATCTAGTTTGGGAAGATAGAAGAGATTATCAGAGGAGGCTTTGGGAACATATGACAACAGATACCTTTAAATTGACATGGAAGATGAATATGGAAATAACAGTAGATGGGCAGTTTCAACGGCTGCCTGCAGTATATTTACTGAACTGGCGTACTGTATCCTTCGCATTGTGCTTCTTCTCATTATATTGAGCCCATCATATCAACAAACACATCATATCACAAACAAATAATATACATACAAAACACCACACCTAAAAAATGTAGGGTGGGGGTCATGCCCACTGCATTCTCCGCACACACCATTCTTATATGCACGGTCTCTCAGATTGTCTAAGCTCAGTGAAAATGGAATACTTTTATAACACTCCATTTTCAAGAAGCTCAACAACTTCTTAAAAGCACGTCTCTTTAACTAATCCCAACTAATTAAACAGAACTCATGCTTTCTTTCCACGTAATCTTATGCTCATATGTAAACAGCAGACAGTGTTTGAAGCCCTTTTGTACCTGAACTAAAGCAGTCTAAGTCAGCTAGCAAAGGCTTCTTAACAACAGCATCTGTTGAAAAACTAGAGAATAGTCCCTAATTAATCATGTGTGCCTTTCGCTTCCTAGAAATATTGCTTTTATTAGGAAAGGAACAGCATGTTTTGCAGGCATTTGCTGATTTTCTAGTGGGGTCTGGGTGCCTCTTGTGTGCAATCTGTACATCTTCTCTTTACTCACATGGATATTAATTGGATGCTTCAGTTTGTTCCCATATCCCAAAAACGTGCCACAGATTAATTGGTGGTCCCGCAAACTGCTTGGAGTGTGTGTGTGTGTGTGTGTGTGTGTGTGTGTGTGTGTGTGTGTGTGTGTGTGTGTGTGTGTGTGTGTGCATGTTATGTCTGTATGTACGTCCTACAATGGACTATTGCCTTTTCTAGAATTGTTCTTTCTGCCATGTGCCCACTGAGTGCTGGGATTGTCTCCTTCTCTGCTATGACTCTAAATTAGATTAAGCACCTAAATCTAGAATGAATGAATGAAAAGGTAGCAGTTGTGTGTTATAAAGTCAGAAGCATTGCAAAGGTTGGGGGGGGGGGGGCAGCAGCCCTAGGTGCAAAGTGTTAGGGGGCATGATCTGCAGATGCACATTGATCAGCCAGTAGTGCGCTACCAGTGTAAATAGCGACAGTGCATTTGTGAGTAAGGCTAGAGCACTTTACACCTTCATGTGTTGTTTAAGACATATCAAGCTGCATACTACAAATGTAGCAAGCAGCTTCGAGTTGAATGGTGCCATATCTGGATATGGCACTAGGCACTGGATGAGCATGCTACGGCTATGAGATAAGTCATATGAAGGATGTAGGAACAACATTATTGGCAGTTAATTTTTGCTGAATTTATCCACAAGCTCTTTCAGGAAACTAAAGTTTGAAGATCTGAATTTTGCTGCAGAAAATGGTCAGCAATTCATCTGATATCTGCCTACATTTCGAAAATGGTTATGCATAATCACGACAGTGATGCATTATGTTACTTTCTGGCACATGGTTGAGTTTTATTTATTTATTAATTTATTTATTTTGCTCACTTATATGCCCATCAGCAGAGATTTTACATTCGATGGCTAGAGTCAAAAAATGCCAGCTTGATTATTAAATGTCTCCAACCTGTTGCAGTTACACTTAATCCTAGTAAGTTTTTCTGAAAGAGTCATTAATAAAGTACCTGTTTCAGGGAAGCACAGTCTACTCCTATTTAGCAAACCACTTCCCCCAGCAACCTTTTGTGGCATTGATGTTAGACTAAGGACATGGTCAGAGGAAAAGCTTTATGAATCGTTGGGTATGTAACATTTTGTCAATACTAAATCAGAATTGTAAATGTTTACTTGAAAGGTGCCATAACTGCATAGAGTAGCCACAGCAATATGTGTACTTTGCTTCATGGACATTGTGTCCACAAAATTAATGTTAGTTCTCCAAGAACCTTTGTGTGAAATGCTGAGCCATTACTTCTACTTCTGCATTGCTATAAGGTTGCAGTTACGTTCATTTAGCTTGAGTGTTAGCATCAGCAGATGGTAACAAAGGCAGGCAGTTTGAGTGTTGCTACCACTCAGTGATTCTGTATTTTTTTGAGCTGCTAATGGCCATTACACCTTGCACTTAGACTCATTTACTCTAAGCAGAAGGCTTACTGACTCCAGTCCTTAATCTTTCTCAGGTGGGTACAATTAGAACTACAGAAATAAAACCAAACCCATCTGCGTTACTCGTTGTCATGATGTATGGGTGCAATCTACTGTGTCAGTCCAGCAATGTAATGTGCTGTTTAGAATATCTAGCGCGCCCACACTCTCTCTAACTATAGATATATATATATATATATATATATATATATATACATATATATATATATATATATATATATATATATATGTATATGTATATATATATATATATATATATATATATATATATATATATACATATATATATAGAGAGAGAGAGAGAAAGAGAGAGAGGTAGATATATTTTGCCATAAGCATTCAAAAGCAGAATTTGTAGTTTCTGTAGAGTTTCTGTGTCTACTATACATATATATATATATATATATATATATATATATATATATATATATTTGAAATTTATCAACAGCTGTGGTAAATGCTGTGCTCCCTCTCTGTCTCTGTATTTGTCTAAGTTTGTATGCTATATAAGGCAGAACATGATAATTAATTGTAAAGTCTGACATCATCATTATTGTCACTTGCCTGTCGATAACACTGCCCGTCAGATATGCCGGCAGTTCTGAGGCATTTACTCATGATGATGACTTAAGCACCTTTCCTTACAAGCTAAATGTTTGTTACTGTTTACAAATCATTCTTCATTGTCATTGTGATAAATTACAGCTGGATAGTTGTGGGAGAGTTCGCTCTCTCTCTTTTTTTTTTTTTTTTTTGTTGCAAAAATGTCATCTTTGATATCATTCCCATTCATAATTGTCTGCCTCGGTTGTCTGCTATCAGACTGAGTGAACATTATTACCGAGAATTTTATACCTTTGTTTTAAGATACTGTTTCTGCTGCACTGGATTGTGTTTAGACTGAGGTATTTGCAGACACATTTGGCAATGGCATGTGCATTTCATTATCTCAGAATCTTGTTGACATTTCTCTGAAGCAACTCTTGAGTGGGAAGTTGCCACCTGCATGACCAAGGAGGCGGAATGTATCAAAATGCAGTTCCAACCTTTCGAAAACATCTTAAGTTCACTGCAAATGACAGAAAATGTGCTTCTGCAACAATTTTGATGTTATTTATAACAAAATATTTATAATTTAAAACATGCCATATTAAAGAAAGGCACTGGCTTGTGCTCATATTTGTCTTATGCATTTGAATTTTTCAGATCACAGAAGAAAGCGATGTAATGTTATTTTAGCTTCAGAAAGTGGCATAATGCTAGCTCTGCTTCACAACTTTTTGCCAGTATAAGGTAAAAATGAAAGCCAATGCAAATAGATATTATATATCTATATCTATGTCTACATCTATTTCTGTTGATCTACACACACACACACACACAAATTAATAAAATACATTTTTGCATAATAAAGTACATCATCAGTGTAGGGCTGGTGAGCCACAGTTGTTGAGAAGAATTGGTTATCCCAAACCCACAGTGCAGGTAAGTCTTTACTATAGTAGATGGAGATTTATTATTACTAAATAATTAACCAATATCTTTAGTCTACTACTACTGTATTGTGTACTCAGTATGAGATACAGTGCTCTAATCCCCATTTACTTGAAGCAGACATTATAAAGTCTGAGACAGAGACATGCACCAAACCTGCATTGCCAAAAGTGATCCTTCACAGACATTTACAGTTAAGAATATTTAATTCAGCATAGTCTAATTCATGGCATTGTGTCTGCATCTCTCACTTTTAGCTTTGTGCCCCTGAATGACTACATGCCCAAGATGTGAGAAGCCAAACAACTGGAAGTAATCATATATGTAATATAAGACTTAAATGGGAGATTTAAACCCAGTATTGCAGTGGAGATGCCAGATCGGAGTTAGTCGGAGGACATGATGTGATTTAAGTGAGAGAGTAGGAAGAAATGAGCCAGATAGGTGCTAGAAAAAATATGGTTATTTGATGGAAGTTAAAGATGAATTGTTGAGCCAGATTACAGTGAATGGTGAGCATTTTGTGGGATACAGCCCAGTCCCAGTTTGTACCAATGGTAAGCACATCAGACATGCAAAACTACAGGAGTCAGTAGCTGCTGTGCTCAGTCAGATGAGGTCCTACTTAACTACCATCAGCATCTTAGCTAATGAGGCAGGTATAGCAGTGCTGTCAAATGTACACACGTGTACAATGTATACTGAGGTAGGTACACAGCCTATGCCTCCTGCCAAAGCGTATGACAACAAAATACACAGTCTCTGTCTTAAAAGCAGGTGTATGCTTAGTATTTCCTGCCAGTTAGCATTTAGATACCCATATTTGTACAAGATGATGTCTGTCATCTAGCTCTAATTGTTTCACACTGTAATTATTTTGAGCCTTCCTTGATATAAAGCAAAAGTTGTGCCCTCTTTTAGATGAATACAGATTTTACACCTTGTATGGGTTAGCAGAAACAATGTACATTTTTAATTATGTACAGAGTGCTACTCCTTCAGGCTAAATGGGTCTATTCCCAGTGCTTGTTAATGGAATGAAAGCATGTCAGTTTCTTTCATGCATGGTTAACCTGAAAATACTTTTTTTACTCACATATTACCTTTTCTGTGATAACTGAAGAATTGTACACAATATTGTACACTTCTTTTCATTTAGACTGATTTGTTAAGAGTTATACGGGATGTTTTGGTGGCATTTACAGGACAGAGGACTGACAACATACTGACTGTGCAGGTCAGTGACTTGTCATGAAACTGGTGATATAAGTAGTAAATGCGAGCACGCAGTTTTAAGGGTAATTTGAGCTCATATATCCACAGGGTGCTTCTGCTTCCCATATATAGGGGCTTATAGTCCATTAGCTATTATAAGGATAAGAACACTGAATATGCTTTAAGATGAGAGCCGTAGACTGCATGTGCCTAAGTGGGCAGAACCCCACCCTGGCCACTAAAAGGAGATGTGAAAGAAAATCTTCCCAAAGGAGGAGGTTGATGCAACCAAAGTAAGAACTGAGTCCTGAAGACATGTTTATTTTCCTGTGACCATTGCGTGTTTGGAATGTCCAGCTTGGAGGGAGAAAGAAGTCCATTCCTGCCTTCTTTTTTCGATTTATTTATTTATTTATTTGAAAGCTTGTAGCCTACATTTAAAGAAAGAGTGAGAGAAATCTGTAGTGCTGTGGTTTCAAAAGTATCTTCAGTACATTTTTTGCAGTAGTGTGTGTGCATTTAGTCTCTCTGATTTAAGGTTGTTCCCAATGCTGCAGATCGTAACCCTTTCATGTGTGCAAATAGGGGCAGAAATACCACAGGTATGCAGTTAAGCCCTAGCTAGGAATGGAATTTTGAAATTTTCATGACTATTTCTGAAGCAAAGAAGAAGTAGCAAACCATGTGTGGAACAACTGAGTGCCTAGCTTGGGATACAGAAAGGTACAAGTGAATGCAGCATTAAAAATACAGCCTACTTGTGCTCTTTTATCTTGTTTGTTGAAAGTCTTATCATTCAGTGCATGAATGCAGCTACTCTGCCTAATTCCTGCACTTTTTCTGCATGAATGTTTGTTTTCAATATACAGTACCTAGGGACATGCAGGCACCTTATAAGAAGAAACCAAGGAGCATTTTACACTTTCTGACTCAGATTTTTTTTCTTTTTTCAGCAACAAATAATACTAGAAAAAGATTACTAAGGAAATACAGGAAGAAGAAGTAAAAAAAGGACAGCGTTATATGTTAACTTACCTGGTGCTGGGAAATGCATATATAAAGTGTGTATAGTTATACTGCAGAAATCTGTATTAATAGCATTCAGTCTCTGACAGTGATAAGCCTTTTAAATGAACTTTCAGCCTTTGTTCTGCACTAAGACATAGTAAATCTTTTCATATATATGATTACGTATCTTGATACAATAGTGGGATTTTACAGAAGTTACTTATAGTATGTATGTGTAAAAATAAATAATTTAAATGCAGAAACTGAAGCCTAACACTGTAAAGATATGAGGCAGATAACTTATAAATTGAAAGATATATTAATATACAGATTATTAAAATATATAGAAATATAAATCAAAGGTAGGAAGATAAATTTGTGTAAGAAATATTACAACTGCTGTATATATGCACCCTAAATAATGAAAACATTCATGCTATACTGTGTATCTATAGGGAAAATGGTAGCAGAAGAGCTAAAAGCTAAATTTGCTTTGACAAGATGTGAGCTATTAGCAGGAGTGCCACAATGGAAATAACATTGTCAGGTAAAATTGTTACAACATGTATATTTTTTACTGGGCTTGTACTGTGACAATAATTTCATTTTAACTGCAGTTTTATTACTGCTGTTTTGGATGTTTGGTCGACAAATGCTACAGATCTTACCTAGGCAGTTTGAGAGTAATACAAAGAGAAGGAATATTTGCATGCTGTGTGATGTGCTTTGGAATTAGTCAGAATTCCTGGGAAGGGGGGGTTCTAGTATCCATATCATCTTTACTGAACTGTTAAGAAGAGAAGGACCAGAAGATGTTAATAGCTTCATGGAATAGCCAGAGCAGTGCATCCTTATGTGCAGTGTAGCAGGATGCATGCATACCATGATTATGATCCACTGCTAGAAGGCTGATGGTCATGCCATGTTTGATGGAGTGGTAATGGAGCAGAATATGTAACTAAGTGCTGTCAGAGATTTGCATGACAGAATCATAATAAAAGAAAAATGGAAAAATGTTTCCCTTGCAGTTAAATGAAACCTATGAGCATCCTAGCTTATGTTCAAGAATGTAGAAACAGAATTTAACAGCAGATAAGGCACAAGACAATCCGACCTGCTTTGTGTCCTGCCTGCAGTAACAAAAAAAAACTGCAGACATATAGATTCCTGGATTTTCCGCATGAATATTGATTGCTCTAGAGTCCAGTACACTAAACTAAAAGTCACTGAAGGAATCTTCAGTGAATACTGTCTGTCAAAGAAGTCTTTAAAACTGTACTCTGTAAAGGCTGTTCTAAGCTGAGACACTAAGGCTGTTCTAAGCCAAGGCGCTAAGAGAGATTTAATCCTGTGCTTTTCAGTTTTATGTGATTTTTTACACTTGCTGTAAAAATAAATGTTCTTGGAGGTATAATTCCTGGTCGTTTGTGGTATTAAAAAGTGTTTAAAACTGCTTTCTCTAAACAAAACTGCATTCAAAGAAGACAGAAAGGAATGATTTAAACCACTCTTTATGGACAAGAGTTCCAGCCTCTTCTATACAGGGAGGTGTGCTCACTGTACCCCCTCCAAATTATAAGTAATTCTGAGAAGTTGTCAAAAAAGGCCACGTTCACTTTGTAGTAGCCACCATGGGTTTCAGTTGTGCTTTTGATTAATTAATGTTTCAAATGAGAAACAGCTGGACAGCTAAATGACACACAGATTTACTTCATCATTGCTATTCAAACTTCCTGTATGTGACTATTATGAATATGTTTTTTTCTAATACTACAATTTTCAAAGGACTTTAACTAGTGTTCCACCACCTTTTGTGTAAAGAAAAGTTATTCATGTTTAGTCATACATTGTCATCTCCCAGCATCATGAACATGTTTCTTTCGTTTTTTATATTTCCTTTCTTGAAACATAACATGACAGTAAAATCAACAAAACAGATATGATGTCTGTCACTCAGTGTCTAGTATGATCATGTACCTGTCTTACATCCTTTAGACCTACACATATAAAATGGATGTATATCTTGTTAATTGTTTAACTGTGCTAATGCCAGGCCCAAGGGAGCTGGTGTCATGTGGCACACATTTATTCTAGGAGCACATGCTGAATAAGCACCTCTTGGAGGCAAAAAACTCATTCTAACATCTTGTGTTGCCTATGGAGCATTTTGGCAAACATCCAGATATTGCATGGTATCAGAACTGGGGAAATGTATATATAGACATGAAAATGCATTTGTTGACACGAAGAAATGTATTCATTTTCAACAGTTTATATGATCTGAAGTACACAAATATACATGTAGAGCATGGCAACATAGGACTGGGTTAACAGGAACTGCATAATATTACATGGAGCCAATATACAGATACAGAAAGGGTTGTAGGCAACCCGTGCCCATCGCAGCAGATTGTACATGCTGGAAGGTACATAAGTACAAAGTCCTGCTAACAAGCTATGTAATGGGGGAAAGGAGCCAGGATATAATAAAATGCTTCCATGGGCTGCCTGACATGCCCATCCATTGACATTTTTAATCCCTCAGTGTACAGAGCTTGCCCTTGTTCCCTGAGAGATGGCTGTTAAAGTTCACAAGGCAGAGGAATGAGGTGTTACTGCATGCCTGTCACTTATATTGGGCAGAAAGGCCATGAACAGGATGTATCAGGACTAAGTGTATTAGGATGTAGTGCAGGACATGAATGCTGTGGATAGCCATAAATCTGTGCAACGGGTGTGGTGAATGGTTACCAATATGATACTGTGTGCAAAGTTCAATTACATGGGCATGACAGTCACAAAGGGTAGACTACCAACACAGAAATGTCTCACAGACAGATTCATTTCTGCTGTCCCTGTCTGTGGATAGGGAATGGACCCACGTACCAAGGATGGGAGCTGGTCCAGCAACAACCACCTGAGTTTTAATGGGATATGTACCAGGTTAGTACTACATATTATTTGTTTATATGGAAAAATGAACTAAATGTGTGATGGGACTAATTCAACAACAATCTGCTACATATCTATTCATTCAGCTAAAAGTAGGCTGCATCTGCAACAACCCAGATGACGAGGAATGCAAGACTGCATCAGCGCCTTAGTTAAAGTGGGGTGAAGGCAACAGCAGCTAGAGGGGCAAACTGTGAGGGATGTGATTGACAGTTTAGAAAAGTTGCTGATTGGTCTCTGCAGGTCAGTGGTGTGATCACATTTGTTTGTTGGCTAAGCACAAGTGCATTATCGGTAGCAATTCAATCAATTGCTTTAATTGTTTGTGTTAGTAACTGTAGCTAGTACCTATTATAGCTAGCTCTGTGATACAATTTCTGAGCTTCTTGAAGGAACTAATCTTTTTGTTTGATCGTTAACTGTGACTGAGGGGGGTGCCAATTCAGGGATTGCTCAGTGTACCATTAGACCTCGATAAAGCTGCGGTCTCTATATGTTTTGCACATGTAGGGCCGTGTGCTAATATGCATGACAGAGGGGACAATAGGCATATGTCTGAATGCTGGCAAAGGTATCATGTGTTTATGTTTTTACATGTTCTATTCTTGAAGGGTCCAGCAAAATGGACAACACATGCCAGATGTCATCAGGTCTTCTTTGGCTGACAATGATGGCAACACATGATCTCACAGTCTGATGACACAGTGCCTTTGTCTTCAACTGTACTATAGAAGAGCTCTCCACATCACCATCATGCCAATCTCTTGTGGGAGGTGTAGGTCAAATCAAAAACATTACCAGTTCAGGACATTCCTCTTATCAGTGTGAGTCTTATGCAAGCTTCTCAAGAGGATGCAGCCAGCATTGCCAGGGAATGGGTAAGAGTAAATCCAACATATATAAATATATATAGATATATATAGACAGTTTAATGTATCTAAACAACTAGCCCACTTTTGTGGAGTAGGACGAAGCCAATGTTCTCAGAGAAAGAAACATGCAGATGAGGGGGAATGTAAAAACTCATCAATGATAATGACTGGAATTCATGTTTGAACCTTAAATCCTGAAGTTGTGCAGTAGAGACTTTAATGAATAAGCCACTGTGCTGCCCACATAGTTTTTTATTTAATATGAATATTTGCTGAATAGTTAGCATAGTCAGACCCTAAATTAATTAAAAAAACAACTAGGTACATAGCCACCATACCAAGACTGTGATGTAAATATTAATGCACACACTAAAATAAATACTGCACTTCTTGGGCTACATGTATTCAACTTCTCAATGTCTTAATAGTCAGAAATCTACCACCAAGATTGTTGTGATTTTGTTGGTTTGGAATGTAACTATTTAACCAATTGATATAACCAGCACACAGTTGCCATAAGGACAGAGTTGCAAAACTACAAAGGAGTACCATTAGAGTAGATTTTCCACCTAGGGCATTTGACCACAGTCTCAGTGACATAGCTGTAGTATATATGTTTGGGTTGCTCTACTACAGTTTCACATCTTTAAATCTTTTGTTGTATAGACATGACTTTGTACTCTTCTTTTGTACTCTGAAAATCTAATAAAGAGCATAATACATTGGTTCCTAGACAATAAAATACATTATAGCTTCCGGGTAGGTACAATGGTGACATTTGTATCATGGAAATTACTGATACTCTGTTTAGCGTTGTGATAGTCCTGTCTATTTAAAAGTTGTCCAGCAAGAATGTAGCTTTCTTCTTTCTAAGAGATTGCAAGGAATGTTCCTCTCCTGTCTCGGGGTTATTTGATATTTCACTTATAACCAGCAGTACCAGAGTCTATATTATCTTGGTTCTGAAGATTTGTGCAAACACGGATTCAGTTTTTTTCCTTTCTGTAGAAGACACAGCTTTTAAAACACTGAATAGTTAAACTGAAACATTTAATATTTACTAGCAAACTCTGCATATATATTTACTTGCACCTTTTCTAACTGTTATACCACAAGCATTAACTACACTATGGGACTTTTAAATGTCACCTTTTCCTACTGCGTGTCTAAAGCAAAATATTTTTTTTTTTTGTTTTGTTTTTTTGAACAAGCACATTATTATATATGGTAGTTGAAACAGATAAGTTATTCTTAAAATATAGAAATTTGGTATCTTGCTAATGATGAATTATGGCATGCATGAATTTTCCTGCCCATCATGTGACATATTCTTTTTTTATTAAATCTAAGGACAAGTCATTAAGCAATTGGCAGCTTTTACAAGGACTAGGAGTCAAGTGGTAAAAAAATAAATAAATAAAAGATGAATTAGTAATAATATCATCAACAACATCTTTTGATTAGAGTTGTGCACATTAATTAGCAAAAGAAACAGAAGTTTAACTTGTTTTTATAATATATTTTGACTCAGAAATGTAATGTCTCCCTTCTGTCTTGTCTCGTTCTTTCTTTCACTGCCCAAGCTTGAAACTTGATGCTACTGCAATAAACTAAAACTTTTTCTTTGAGCTTGGGGAAAACAAACCAATGAGAACATAATAAAGCATTTCCTATCAGAGAGTACTACTTAACTTTAGGAATACTAATATATTTTATTAACCTATTTATTGCTCTTTAAATGGCTACTTGTAGTTTACCATTCTTGGTGGCATCGTTCAGCATTAACAATTATTGTCTGCAATATAAAGTATGTTCACTAATGCAAACTTCTTTCCCTAACTATAACTCACAAAATTGTCCATATCCATGAATATAAAACTAGGCATCTTGCAAAAAATAATACTATTAATAAAATAAATAAATAAAATGGACTAATGGAGTGAAACGTACCAGTAATGCCTCTTAAGAAAACATTAAAATGAGAACTTTGGCCAGTATTAACAATGTTAAGCACTAACACTAATAGACCAAACACAAAAATGGATGCATATATGCATATATATATATATATATATATATATATATATATATATATATATATATTTTTTTTTTTTTTTTTTTATGGAACAGTACTGTTTTGCCACAATATATATAATGTATGCTTAACTACACCATCAGTGACTTTGTCTAACCCCTATAGAAATGAATGTTTTTTTTTGATTAATTAATACACATTTATTAGTTTATATTAAAACAATATAATGATTGCAAATCAAATTATGACAGGAATTAATAAGTATTAAAATGTTACAAGTACAGAATATAAGCAAAAACAAAAGAAAAATTGCTAGAGCACTCAAGAAAAATAGAAATAAATGTACTTGTAAACTTTATTTTTTTAAATGTTTGTCATCAAAAGCTATAGCTGATGATCTATGCTACTGGAGTCTATATATGCATAATCACCATTAAGTAAAATATTTGTTCAGATAGAAGTTACTGGCCCCAGGATTCATGAAGCTTGTGCCAGGTGCAGGTGATCTAACACCAAATATGGCCGCCAAGCAATTCAAGTACGAGCTGTTTCCATGTGTACTATCTGCGTATGCTACACCCGCACAGCTCCCGGCACCTGTATGCTAATCACCCCATGTGCAGCAGTGTAACATGCAAATGAAGGTATATAGCTATTCAGGAAGTGGTGCAGGCATAGTGTAAGCATGCAGAAATGTAAACCGAAAAAAAACGGTTTACATTTTGCAAACATAAAATCAAAGCCATGACAGCGGACCAAACACATGTATTATACTGCTAATATTGGCATAAAACAACATGCACAAAATATTAAAAAGAACATTTAATATTATGCCCACACTAATGCAAAGTTAAAGCGCAGGGCATCGATGCACAAAGGGGATCGCAAGGAATATATAAAAATATAGAATAAAACTGCAATGAAACACATATCATGATTTCCCCATAATAGTCAATGGCAGACATGCTACACCATACTAATGGCGCAACGGTTGCTAAGGGGCAGTGACAGTGTTATGCACAGTAGCTAGGAATTAGTAGGCAATGCCATGCAAATGAGAGGAGTAATAGTGAATCGCAGATTTCCCGCTGGTGTAAGGATGCACAAAACAGGAGCCCTTGAGATAAAAATGACATCAAGAGAGGGGTGTGTCGCCATTGCTGTAAGCACATTGGAGCATTGCTAACCCAGTTTGCCTGTTGCTAAGCAAAGCTGCAGGATAGGGTTGTGTTGAAGTAGCCATAGCTTTGCTTAGCTGAGAGCACACAAGATAACCGAATGTCGTTGTGAACGTGGATGAAAACGCGCTGTAAACCCGGCAAATGGCTGTTTGTGGCGCGCACCAGAGCGGAAACAGGAAGGATACAGGAAAAAGATAAGGAAATGCTGCAGAGTGGAAATAGGAGTACAAGTGAGTAATTATACGACCCCTCATTAATATTCAAAAACGTGCATGCTGATTGGTCAGCGTGCACGTTGTAAATCCGAGTTATAGTAATGGAAAAAGGTCCGGTCACCCAGACTTTTTCCATTGCTATAACTCTTACAGCAACACTGTCTCGCTAAGTTAAACTAGTTTAACATAGCGAGACAGCTTTAAAAAAAGCAACGGAGATTCTCCGTTGCTTTTTTTAAAGCTGTCTCGCTATGTTAAACCCATTTAACATAGCGAGACAGATTGTAAAAAGCAACAAAGATCTTGCTCTCTCCATTGCTTTTGCCCACAGCTCTGATGTACTGTGTACCCATGCGCAGTACATCAGAACTGCCACAGAATAACAGATAGCTGCAGAAGGGCAGCAAGGAGGCATTATACAATGCCATTATTTAAGAAAAATAATTATTTTTTTCTTAAATGTCATTGTATAGTAGCAATAACGCACTTCTGGGTGTGGGTAATGCTGGATTTATCCACGGTTGTCTTTGTTTGGCCACTCGAGCTTCGCCCTCGTGACCAAACCACACCAACTGTGGGTAAATCCAGCATTACCCACACCCAGGCATGGGTTATTGCTATATTAACACCTAGGAACCCACAGTGGGCCATTGTCAACAGCTAACAAGGCTGCTAGCAGCTATCTGCAGAACAGGAAAGGGGAGATGCCGTACTGCAAAAAAACAGAACTGTCACAGCAGAACAAAGCAAAATTGCAGTAGATCAGCTACATAACACATTTTGCAACATATTCCTGGGTAGGGAAAGTACAAAACAAGAAAGCCGGCAGCTGGATGCATGCCTGTCAATGGGAGGGGATTCAGGTTGAAAAGTGAATTAAAAGGCAACAGATAAATCATGGCAGGCAAGCATAATTCAACACCAAAGGCCCCACAATTGCAGTACTCACTGTAAAACCCATAATTAAGATACCCTGCAGCTGGAATTGCACATACACACCCAATGACACAAGTAGCATCCATAGCACAATAGTATAAAGTGTGAAAGCACCTCACACACACTTGTGTATTCCCATACACTCTGCACCATCGGTGTAGATAGACAGGGAACTTTTAATATGTACATGTTAGGGGCTGCCATAGTTTTGATTTACCAATGTGTTGGAGACTGACAGTGGTTTGGAGGATGATGCTGAAAGCCACCTCAGGCACCGGAGGAGGAGAAGAGTGTTCAGACCCAGGGTAACCTACCAGGGGCTAAATGATCTGGAGATAGTAGAGCATTACAGGGTGGACAAGGACACCATACAGCAACTTGTTGAGCTGTGCTGACCATGCCTCAGAGCCAAAAATAACAGAGGGAACCCATCCCAGTGGACACGAAGGTATGTGTAAGCTTGAGAATACTAGCCACATGTACCTTTCAAAGGCCAACTGGGGATATCATGGGGATCTTTCAAGCATCAGCATCCAGGGTACTCCACCAGTTCCTGGATGCCATGTTACCACATGCCAATGAGCACATATACTTCCCCCGAACACAGGAGGAGTTGGCCAGCAATATGCATCTCTTCCACCCTGTGGCAGAATACCCAGAGGTATTGGGTGCAATAGACTGCATACACATACACATCAAGTTACCACCCAGTGAGCAGGGTAGGCGCTACATAAACTGCAAGGGATACCCCTCCATCAACTGACAGGTCATGTGCAATGCCCAGGGCATTAACATGGATGTGTGTGCTGGTGGCCCTGGAAGCTATCATGACTCCCACATCTGGCATGGCTCACAGCTGTACCAGGTATTTTCCAGGGGGGACATCCCATATGGCCACCTGGTGGGGGATGCTGGCTATGCACTGGAACCGTGGATGATGACTCCCATCAGAAATGCACACACACCTATGCAAGAACGCCATAATGAGGCACACGCACAAACCAGAATCATCATAGAGCATGTTTTTGGGATGCTGAAATCACGGTTTCGTTGCTTGGACATATCTGGTGGAGCCTTGCAGTACTCTCCAGGCAAGTGTGCCCACATCTTCATAGTATGTGCCATGCTACACAGTATGATCCTGTGGAAACAGCTGCAGCAGAGACAGAATGGTGAAGGCCCTCACAGCCCACCACCGTTGCCAAGGTTCCCACAGGCATAGAGGTACTCAGACCACGAACACCGTAAGCCAGCCCCAGTAGGCAGACGGAGGTGTGCCCAGTATGCCCATACCTTGGCAAAGAGGGAGCGTATATCACACACACTGACAGTGTAGGCACCTGCGACTGACACCCTTCTCCACCTGCACACACAGTAAACATGGATGGTGCACACACAAGACCACCTGTAAATTGACATGTATAGGTGGTCTACTGTGTGCATCCTACATAGCCAGCCCTCAACTATTGCACACACAACCGCTATTAGCACAAGGTCAGTCAACACCTGAACAGTAAATTAATTAATTAATTAATTAATTAATTAATTTATTTACATTTGTTGACCGGGAGTGTCCGGCTGGACATAGGTCCATTTTCAGCAGAGGCCCCGGGGAGAAAAGCTCCACAGTTAAAATAAACAGACAGTAGTTACATTGGATTACATAGCGATTAACAATTTAACATAGCAATTACTTACAGCATATTTACTGATGAAGAACATAGTACATCAGTAGACAACTAGAATCTTTATCTGTGAAATACATAACAGACATTAACAAATGTTGCAATAAGAAGTTCCTGCTGTATAATAAGTACTAGGCTTATGAGCATCTGAGCTTGCTATAATCAACGTAGTTAGTGGAGTGGAAAGAAAGGTAGTGGTTAGATGGGGTGGGTGATATTAGAGTGGGAGTTGCAAGGGCATAGCCAGCATGTTTTAGGTGCGCTTTTAGTAAAGTTTTGAAATTAAGCTATCAGCATGTGCTGATACTGTATGTATAGGTTCATAGGCACATAGGTAGGTACTTGGCTAACTGTCCAGGGCCATTCATATGCCTAGCCAAAATGTGTCAGCTGTCGCAACCCCATTGATTAACTAACTGTCCCTCTGTGGAGCAGAGCCAATTGTGGGATCCCTGGGCTGTATCCACTGTTCCCCATCCACTCTGCAAGGTTTCCCTGGAGTGTTAGAGAGGGGCTGTGTATAATGTAATCAGGGATGTAGTTCCAAAGCATGGGAAGTACCTGTGACAGGAATCTGTCACTCCAGCATCTTCTAGTTATGGTTGTGGCAAGGTTTAGCTCATTACAGTGTGTGGCTCACTGTGACATGGATTCCCATAGGTGGAGCATATCCATTAAGCTTAACATGGACATGGCTTTGTTGGGCAGCAAAGATCATCTCTGAGTAAATGAGATGCCACTGAGTAATGCAAGAGTTCATGCAGTCTGGCAGCATAGGACACATGTCTGAGGCTAGTAATGCTGTTGGTGAGATATGTTCGTGGACCCTCCAACTGTTGGATGTGTCTTCTGAGGTACATCCCAAATGGGTTATCATACTCAATGATGGGATTGATGAGTGATGAGTAAAGGGGCACAATAACCTCAGTCTGTCTAGATGCAAACCCTTAAATTATCAGATGGCCTACGTAGAAGGATGTCCTAATTACTTTGGAGATATGATTGTCAAAGGAGAAATCACTATCTAATGTAGTCCCCATATACCCATTACCTCATCTGTATTAAAGTGGCTGCCACTCATGTGTTAATATGTGGGTGTTTAGTTTTCCCAACATGGAATGACCATGCAGTTTGTGGCCTTTAGCTGGAGGCCATGACTGTGACACCCTGTGTTGGTCTATGTGAGGCCAATTAAAGGACGTGTGTGACAGCTGGACTGTCAGTTATGGCTCCCAGTTTGCAGTAATCACCAAACATGGTCTACTGTAGTCCACCTGTTTGCCTGTACCTCTGAGAAGTATATGGCAAACAGTAGGGGTCCAAGGACTGAGTCCTGTTGGACACCAGGTTGTGACTGGTTAAGAGGTGGACCTGGAGGCTGCTAGGCTTACCATGTGGGTTCTGTGTGTAAGCCTGTTGGCAACCCAACCTGTGATGTATGGGTGTATATACTGGCTGGTGAGTTTATAAATAATACCTGAGTGGGGAATGGTGTCATAATCCTTGGCAAGGTCCAGGTAGTATGTGTGAACTACCACACCCAAGATCTAACGTCTAGGTGACTGTAAGACATCAAACAGGTTCAGTAGGCATGATCTACACTCAGTCAAGCAGACCTGGGTTGGGTTGAGTGTCTGGAAGTTCCCAATGTCTCTGTTAATGAGTTTCATGATGATGCACTCCATAGCCTTGCAGACCAGGCTACTCAGGCTTATAAGGCAATAGTTCCCGGGGTCCGTTGTGGTGCCACCTTTGTGGAGTGCGATAACTGTTGCTGTGTGCCACTCTGTGGGTATGTAGCCTGTAGAGAGGTTGGGTTTGAACAGTGGGTTTAGGTGAGGGGTTAGTTCATTTGGAGCTCTTGTAAGACACAGCCTGGGACACTGTCCAGTCCTATTGAGGCTGTATTTGTGGCTTTGGATCAGGCTGTTTTAACCTGTGTGTCGGTGATTGCCGGGGCCGTACATTCTTCTGGTATGGTTAAGGGCCGTTTAGGGGTTGAGAGGGGTGTGAAGTTTGCACTGAACCTGTCTGCCAAAATGTTGGCAATATCTGTCGGTTCAGTGTATTTTGTGCCAGTCTGCACCAACTCAGAGCAGATATGAGAGGTCCCACTTAGGTTCTTGACATAGCTAAAGAACGCTTTGTGGTTATCTGTAGGGTCCTTGTGAAATTGTCTTTTGAAGCTAGCCATGGATGATGTCATGAGGGATCGTAGTTTCTTGCTGATACTGATCAGGGATGTCTGTCCTTCTAGGGATTTCACTCTTATCTGTATTAGTTACCTCCTACTATTGTAGAGCCTGTGTATGGCAGGGGTCCACCAGATCAGTTTCCTGTTCTTAGACGAGTGAGTCTAGGTTTGACTTGGGATAGCATGATCCATGCATTCCTGTAGATGATGATAGACTGCCTTTGTATAGGTTTCAGCATATTTGACAGCATTGTCCATTGGTGTGGGGGCTGTGAACCTTTCCACCTCGGGCATAAGCAACGTGAAGTCTGCTTTGGTAAAGATTTTCACAGTGGTTTCCTTGTTTGGGGTTGTGGGTGGATTGTGAATATCCAGAGTGATTAGTCTATGGTCTGATCTAACCAGCGAGGGGTTGATGTCGGGTGTGGAACACCGGTCGCCCATGTTGGTGATGACCAGGTCCAATATGTTGTTCCTTCTGGTGGGGGTGTAGACCAGGAATTCCAGGGCGTTTGAGTCGAGAAATTCTAGGAAGCGCTGGGCAAGGGAGTTAGTACTTGAGTAGTTCTCCCAGCTAATTTTTGGGTAATTGAAATCACCAGTATTAGGGTGTTTGGTAGGACCTGCATATTTCCCAGTGTCTCCATAAATGCAGAATGTGGGTCCTGGGTCATGGTGGTTGATCTGTAGCAAGCTACAATTTGGATTGCAGTGTTGCCTATTGTCAGTTGCACTTGGATGATCACTGATGCATCATGCTGTGCCACCAACCTGGAGGTGTGAGTTTCCTTGATGAATATGGATACACCCCCACCTTTTGTGTTCTGGTCTGGGTACTGTGGCCGAAAGATGTAGTATGAGTTATAGCCTGGTGGTGACTGGGTGCTCTCTGGAGCCTTAAACTAGGTGTCTGTTAATGCACAGATATCGATGTTCTCCGTACTGAGTAGTGCCTCGAATGTGTGCAATTTGAGGTTTACACTTCTGGCGTTGAGTAGCAATACCCTCAGTTTCTGGTTACTTGTGCTATGTACGGTGGTGAGTTTGTCTTATGAGCCTTGCCTAAAAGTCTGCCTTGCCTAATATCCACCTCTCTGCTATTGTTTGCAAGCAGTGACAGCTGTGCATGTGTACATGTTCTGCTAATGTGTACTGACCCTTGTTACAGGGCTGTGCCAAATGGCTATGTGCACACCTACTTGGATATTGACAGTAGAGACACACTGGTTGAATGTTTAGATTTGTGTAGCCTAACCTCTAATTGCCACACTAACAGCTGCTTGGAAATATGTTGACAGTACTGGTAATGAAACAGGGTGCATGTCATCTTTAACTCCAGTGTGACATCTGCAGTAGGATTGTAAGATGTAGGAAACTGCTGCCCATGTGCAATAGCTGCTTCATAGGTGATGGCGTACACTATCTGATTATATCCTGATTATGTTGATAGTGGCAGCAGAGTCTATTGATATCTGACTCTGTGTGGGGAGTGGGTGTCTGTGCCCAATAGAGCTCATGGTTCTGCTGGGTATGTGAGTATATACCCAGACAAGGATACAGCCCTGTTCACACTTGCATAATCTGTAATCAACTATCAGGATGTGATGTGGCCCTCAGAGGGGGATTGCTACCAAAGGTAGCTACCATGTTCCTGTAATAGCTAGTGTTGCCACGTCCATAACACAAATATTTACATGTGAGTATCACTGTCTAAAACATCTTCATAAGCAGAAAGTATACTAAATACAGTATGTGGTACTTGTAGTACTGAATGCTCATACAGGCATGTCCACTAGTCAGCTACAGGTGTTTACTAATGTCAGCTTTGTGTATGTGGCCATCCTGGGGGAAATGCAATCTCTATGCCATGTACACTGCCAAACCCGCCTAACACCACACCCCACACATTGTCTGGGATGCAGCTACAGGGGTGATCTTGGAGGCAGTCCATACTACACCCATGACTGGACTAGACAGTCAAGAGGTGTAGGTTAACACATGCATCTCATCACCACAACCAACACATACCCTTACCAGAACACAGTAAGGACACACACACATTCCACCAGATATCACAAACATCCACAGAGGCCTCTAAGTATCTGGCCAAGCAAGAAGCCTTCCAAGTTGGAATAGACAGACAACAGAATACAAAGACTGTATGACATAGTTTGCATAATTGTGTCACATCTCAGAACACATGGCTGGAAACATGGCCAACAGTACTCATTTGTGAACGCAAACCCTTGCACTATGTTACACACCAAGCTATATGAGGGCAAGCATACTGTCAACTGCCTATCTGCCATGATTAGCCACATACCCATACACTCAGACTACCTTTAGAACTATACACATGTCTCTGACATATGCTATGTTGTTGTGCAGGACCTGTGACGCAGTAGCATGGACTGTATGGAAACACATGTAGGAACTTGTCAGGTCTTGTAGCCAAAGCAGGTATGCCCAAGTCCTGGGTAGCATTCTGCCATTGGCCAGAATGATACAGCAGTACAGGGACAAGGATTGCATTCCACAATCGTGAAATGTACTGGTGTAATTCAAAGAGTATCCAGCATCTCTCTGCCTGGGATAACATGGTTGACAGACCATGATGCTTTGCAAGACAGGGCCTGCACCTGTCACCCCGGAGAATCTGGATACTGGCAATGGTCCATGCTTCCCATATAGTGCCCTCATCATGCCAGGTTCACAGGAATGTCCACTGGTGCAACAGGGACAGCCAAGAAATAAACTGTGGGTCTTGCTACTCAATGATACAAATCAGGTACTCAATATGGACTCACTTACGGCAATCTGAAACATGGTAAACATATCTGTGCAGTGATTGAGATATGGTTCAATGCTTTGGAGAGCACCCCTGCATGACCATGTTATAACACATACCTCACCTCTTGGCCAACATCCTTTATTGGAACATATGGGCCACAGGTGTGTCCAACTTCCTGAGGGATATGTACACCCCCACACAAGTTGTACTTGCACAATGTAAGATGCATTATGCTGAGCAACTACCTTTGTGCCAAAGTGTAATCCAAATTGCACCTTGTGACAGATCATCCACCATGCCTCAGAAATCCCAACTGTCATTGTGCTGTAATGGGGAATACCAGTTTTGAGACAGGAAACCATAATCATGGCCACTCAGCTATCCCATTATGAACCGGGAAGACTCATCATGTACCAACACATGTGCTCAGTGCATGTTGGATGTCATCAACACCAATGACCTGGATCACCATAGTCACACCAACAAGGCTAACAGTATGTCACATATGGTCAGTCTTCAAAGCCAATGTTATGTTCCTTAAGAGCAAAGTGGTGACTGTCATGCCACCTATACAGATGTACAATGCATGTGCAAATGCTGGATCCTACACAAATGCACTTTAGGCACTCACATATGTGCAGTGATTATGCTATTGAAACAAACAGGATTCAAACAAACACAAACATGAAGGCAAATCAGTGGTACACTGCCTTAAACTGTACCACAGAAGGTAGTAACTGTTGCAAGAGTCAACATACATGAGTGCAAGATGATCCATGGTCAGCCTCAGTAAGATGCAGATATACCATATAATGCCATGCAAAGCTACTGTGAAACTAATCATCCACATATTATGAGGCCAAACATAGAGGATTCCATATCTGTGTCATGAAACATAATGGCAACAGCAAGACCTGCTGTGCTTCACAGCACTATGGCATGAGAAGTACTGCGCCTATGGAAATAACATCTGTTCAGCCAGATAGGGTCTTGGATAACATAAACACACTGCCCCCCCAACAGATACACATTCATATATCCATGTACACTGCAGAGCCCCTGTAATAACAACTATGCAGGTACAAGCTGTACTCTCTAATGCCATACATGCAGGCTGCATGGGACATGTCCACATTCCAGGTTATATCCTACACAAATGTCAAAACAATCTGCTCCCCACATAAACATCTCGTACAATCATAGCTTCATGTCAGGCTGTGTACACACTGAATGGTGCACAGCAACAGTTATCTGTTAATGCTGTCAATATCCGTGGGACCTTGGTGTGTGTACAGCTGACCTGGTTACAAACAGTGGTATCATTGCATTGCATAACACATAATGCAATGGTGTCAGTACATGGGTACTCTGCACAGTTGTTGTAGGGCTAGGTACAGCCCACCAGTCAAATGTTACTTGATGTTGTACCATTACATGTTATACCACATGTATGGATGTGTGTGGGTGGTCTGAGGACATGGTGGTGTCTGAGGATTACATCCTATAATGCAGCTTTTTTCACACTGTGACCTGCACCTGGCTCATCTGTGATGACTTATGTTGGAGTACTGGTCTGTACATGTGAGTAGCCTTTATGAATGTGGGAATACCACCACCTGGAGTGGTCCATACCAGTGTTATGGCCCACATGTCTGGTTCTGAGTTATATGGTGGTAATGCTATTGTGCACTACAGAGCCTTCAGCCAGGTGTTCCTCACTGCACAGATGTCAGTATGCCCCACTGCAGGTTCAACAGTGAGCAGCTGTGATTACGACAGCAACACATCTAGCACTGGTTAGCATAAGCATACAATGCAATTGTCTTCTAGGTGTCATGGTGTTATCCTGTGTTTAGGTAATTTGCCTTGGAATGACACTATATGGGCAAATGCGAATGAGGTATTATCACCACTCCCTTGAATCATGGATGCATGTGATCTATGACAAAGGCTTGTCTTCTGTCAGTCATGTCATCCCAGACTGACAGACAATGGACAACCTGGTAATTACAGCAGGACATTGGCTCATTGTGTTGGTCTAACAGTTGCCATTCCTAGCATGAAATCACTGCGAGTGGTAGTATTGCGCTTGGTATAGACTGATACATCTAAGGTGACGGACAGCAGCAGATGTTGTGTAGATGACCAGTGTCAGATATATGTAGTGCAGCTTTCTTGCTAACAATTACAACTACTAACACTGGAGTCCATTACAACATGTTCTGTACATCTAACTGTATGAACATGGCCACTGTGGCCTTCCGTGTTTAGAATCAGAGTACATACCAAACAGCCCTGTGCTACTAAGTGTATGAGCATGACCACTGACACCTTGTGTAAGTTATGTGCTTCTATGTGTATGAGCATGGCCATTGTATCCCTGTATATTGATAGTAGTCATCCATTCCACAGAAGGGCATACTCCTGTTTAGGATGGATTCCTACATTAAACACACAGGTTCACAGCCATGTACATCTTAACTGTCAGCATCCCTGTTGATGTCTGCAATCCTAGAAGGTCATGATGACTGCCTTAGAATGTGTAATCTCTGTGGCGCAACTCGTAACTGCGTAGTACTGTAATAGTGATTTGTAGATAGGCAGGTGTTCTGATCCCATCACTGGCATGTGTGTGTGTGTGTATGTCAGTGTCCGTCTGCCTGTGGACAGAACAATACTTTTTAGAGTACTCACACTCCATACAACTCCTATACTCAACTTTGGCAAGGCTGATGATGTCACTCACCTAGGAATACACCTCTGGGATTGCCGTGACCCAGTAATCTCGGTAGCCCGTTCTGTAACTGCGTAATGCTGTAGTGTGTTAAAGTAGTCAGGTAGGTGTTCTATTACAAGGCATAGCAGGTGTGCTACCCTATGTGTTGGAGGCTGTGAGTGTCTAGCCACTGGATGTGTTGAGGAGCGTGTTTTGTAGTTTCCCTATATAGTGGCCATATATGTCACAAACATCCAAGAGACTGGGTTGGCAAGACATACCCATACATTTGGCAATAGGCCTGGTGAGTAAATTCAGCAACCCTAATATTACCCAGAATGCAATCTGAGCCCATGTGTTGGACAGAAACACACTTGCCCTGGGATTAACACCAGTACATAATACAGGAGCTGCTGGTGTTTACCTTTTCATTCTTTTCTAATGCTTTGGTGTCATGAGGTTTGTTCTTCGGATATATAAACTATATCTATATATGTGTAAATATATATATATATATATATATATATATATATATATATATATATATATATATATGTATGTAGACATTAACACACATACATCTACGTAATGGAATACATGTCCTATACTGTTGAATGACTGTGCTGGATGATATGTTCGTGATAACAACTGATGTCTGTATATTTGTCATGGCTTAGTGGTAAAGCATATCAGTTGTGGTGTGCAGGCTCCTGGTTGTGAGCCTTGCAGAGGCTGGTTATCTTGTTGCTTGGCAGAACAAGGGCCGTTGGATACGGAGTGAGTAAGGCACTTTTAAGCTGTTGTGAGCAGGTGTTTGTGGATTTGCGCGATGGTAAGCAGCAGTTAGTTTAGGGGAGGCTTAGTATGGGACATGTAACTATGCATTAGCAGGCAATCCTATGCAAATGAGGTGAAGGATAGTGAATCCCAGTTTTCCCCAGGGTGTGAGGCAGGTCCCAAGAGTGTAAGAGTATAGATAGCCGGGTGCAAGACTTGGATATAGGTGACATCATGGAGGGTGTGTCAGGCATACTGTGAGTGGATTGGAGCCCTGTGGCTCAGGATTGCTCCCAGCTTAGCACGGCTAAGCTATGAGTGTGCCTAAACCTGCCTAAGGCAATCGGAAGGGGTAAAAGCAGTAGGAAAGTAATCAAGGAGAACTAGCTGAGCTGACAGGTGAAATGTATCAGGATCAGCCAATTACAGAGGCAGCAGACCAGCCCAGCCCAGAACACTACTATAAGCTAAGCAAACACCTTCCCCTCTGATTTTTTCACACTCTACACCACTGGTGTTTACAAGTGGGGAAATTTTAACAAACAAACTTACAAAATGAGAAGGGCTGCAGCAGGCAACATAGAACAACATGTGCAAGTGGCTGAGGGTGGTGAGGATGTGAATGCTGCCGAACAACCCACAGTGAGGAGACAGAGAAGAGTGCACAGACTCAGGGTAACCTACCAGGGGCTACATGAGCTGGAGATAGTGGAGCGCTATAGGGTGGACAGAGACCTCCTACAGCAAATTGTTGAGCTGTGCCGGCCACACCTGACACATCCACTCCCCTACCACAACCCCCACAATCAAGCTACTCATGAATACTCTCACTAGTTCCCTCCTAGCATTTAGCAAATATTAGAAGTATTAACAATAAGATTCCCAACCTACACGCCCTCCTAGCAACCCACTCCCCAGACATTGTGTCTTACGGAAACCTGGCTAAAACCCAGTACTACTGAAAATGAGATACTACCTCCACGATACAATATTCACCAGTTAGACCGTGCTACAAGGAAAGGAGGTGGGCTAGCAGTCCTTTACAAAAATACTCTAACCGTTAATAGAGACACCATTCAACCTCCCCAATTCAATAACGCGGAACTCCTCATAACCAAGTACAGATTAACCAAAACAAACACTTGAACATCGTCTGTGCATACATTCCACCAGGCAACAACCTAAATACCCTAGAAGATCTCCTTTACTGGCTATCCACTACCTATCCCCAAGAAACCATAGTTCTTGGTGATTTTAACACCGACTGGTATCCCTGCTCCTCTAACCCCCCCCCCCCCTCACTCATATAAACTTATCTGGGTTTAAACAGACCATAACATCTCCCACTAGGATAAACAAAGCAATCAACAGGGAAAGTATCCTAGACTGGATCCTAGTTAATAACCAACCCCATCTGTACACAGCTGGTACTCTCACTGATGACCTCAGTGACCATTGTCTAACCTATATCATAAAACATAAGGCAGGAAACCCTCACCAGCCCAAATATAAAACATTTAGAAACAGGAAAAACTTTGATGCTGCTATATTCCAAAATTAATTAAAAGCAGTTGACTGGTCAAAACTAAAAAATCTAACATTAGAGGAGGCCATAGATCACTTTAACACTAAATTCCTAAGTATCCTTGATTCCCATGCTCCAGCACGTACAGTAAACACTAGATCAAATACAGCACCAGGGCTCACAAAAGATACCAAAGCAAAAATCAAAACTAGAAACAGAGCCTGGGCCAGCTGGAGAACAACCAAAGCCCCACTTGACCATCTAAAATATCATCAACTCAGGAATGATACAAAAAAATCTATTTGACTGGATAAAAAAGCTTCTACCAAAATATCCTAGAAAAACACCACAACAACACTGAAAAGTTCTGGGCAGTCTTAAATCAACTACTTTGTCCAGGTCACTCCACCACCCCAACCCCGGCTAAGTACACCCATAGCTCCCCAGAGACAATAGCTAGCACCTTTAATAACTTTTTCACTGAAACAATTCAATCCCTAGCAAATCAACTAACCCTCTCTAACTTAAACCACATGCCTAATCTATCTAATAATCACCCGTAATTTGGCTTCCAACCAATATCCACTAATTTTATCAAAACACTTCTAAAAATCTAAAACCTACCACCCTCTCTGTTGACCTCCTCCCTGCAGAGTACCTGCAATTCGCTGCAGATGCCATTGAATATCCCATATCTGTCCTCATGAACAGAACCTTATCCAAAATTGCTATCCCCTTCCTCTGGAAAATATCTCACGTCATCCCACTCCATAAAGGTGGTAGCTCCTCAGACATATCCAACTATAGACCCATTGCCATTCTTTCCCCACTAGCCAAAATAATGGAGAAATGTGTACACAAGCAACTAATAGAATACCTTTCACATAATAACTTACTATCTGACTCCCAGCATGGTTTCAGGCCATACCATAGCACCACCTCAGCCCTCCTTTCCTTTGCTACTGCCAAAAACCAAAACAGGAATGACAATAGGCTAACCTCTGCCCTCTTTCTTGACCTGTCAAAAGTCTTTGACATGGTCAACCATGAACTTCTCATTCTTTCAATAAAATCTATTTCCCTCAATACGTCTGCTATCCAGTGGTTCCAGCCTACCTGACTGGTAGACAGCAGGCGGTACTATGGCAAGGCAAACTCTCCAGCCAGTTACCTTTCACACTTGGTGTCCCTCAAGGGAGGGTCCATACTAGGTCCACTACTCTTCTCTATTTTTATCAACAACCTTCACACTGCTATCCCTAAAGCCACCTGCATCCAGTACGCAGATGATTCCACTCTCATCTGCTCAGCCACCTCCCCATCTGATTTGCAAACCTTAACCCAAAATACATTTAACACTATCGTGAACTGGCTCACCAGTCAACACCTACTTCTGAACCCCAATAAAACTAAACTTCTACTCTTCTCTCCAACTAGTAGGTCCACCACACTTTCATTCTTTGTCACATCTAACAATAGTACCACTATTTCCCCAGATAATCACACCAAACTGCTAGGGGTTATCATAGACAATGATCTCAAATTTGACTTACAGGTCAACAAAACCATATAGACCATCAATAAGAAGCTTGAATACTGTATAGAAACAAGATATTTTTAACCCCACTGGTTAGGACTGCAATCGCCCGGTCACACCTACTCTCTACTCTCTTATATGGCTCACTTGTACTCTCAAACCTCAACAAATCTGAGCTAGGTAAGCTGTCCCATAGCTAAAATCATATTGCCAGATTTGCCACTGGCTCCACCTATAGAACCCACCACTGCCAGAACCTTAAACAACTAGAGTGGCTAGAACTGCCCAGCTTAATTCAATTCAATCAACTCTTAATAGTGCACAAAATTTTGTACCATCCTGAGGATACCCCCTCACTTAAAAATATTATTAAGCCATATAGCAATCTAAGATCCCTACGGTCAGCCGATAAACTACTGGTCCAAACCCACAAAGCTAATAACTCTGCTGGTGAATCCCTGTTTGCCAACTTCATTGGTAAAACCTGGAATTCATTGCCAAACTATATAACCCTACAATCCTCCAAAAGTGGCCAGCACCAGGAATTAGAAGCAGTGAATGTTTATTATAACCAGACCGGTTTCAGCATATAGCTTTCCTTAGTGGTTAGACATCTAACCACTGAGGAAAGCTATATGCTGAAACCAGTCTGGTTATAATAAACATTCACTGCTTCTAATTCCTGGTGCTGGACCCCTTTTTTTTTGTTTTTATACAAGTTACTCTGGCCTGTGCATCTACCGTACTTGCTAGCCTTTAGTTAGTCCGCAATCCTCCAAAAGTCTCTTAAAAAAAAACCTCAAACAGTATTTCAAAGTGAATTGGCCATACCCATGTACCAACCCTGATTAAGTTATAAACTAAAAGCATATTCTGCAATTATCATAACTTGTAACTACATCACCAAGCTCTGCTTCCAGTCTGATGTCTCTTACTTTTAATTGTCTGTCCATGACAATTGTGAGTCCCTACTAGGGAACACTACTAACCCATTGTATATAGTCACTTTGTTTTTATAATTGTTTGCTAACTTCTGTGTAATCTATCTATGTTGTCTTTATGGAGCTTTTCAGCCTGGTCCTCCGCTGAAAATGGACATGTATCCAGTCGGACTATCCCGGTAAACAAATGTAAAATAAAATAAATAAATAAATAAATCAAACTGGCCAAGGGGAACCCATCCCAGTGGATACCACGGTATGTGTAGGCCTAGGTATACTAGCCACAGGTACCTCCCAAAGCACAACTCTGGATATCATGGGGATCTCACAGGCATCAACATCCAGAGTATTCCACCAGTTCCTGGATGCTATGTCAGCACATGCCAGTGATAACGTATATTTCCTCAACACACATGAGGTGTTGACAAGCAATATGCTTCTCTTCCACCAAATAGCAGACTATCCTGGGGTAGGGGGTGCTATAGACTGCACACACGTATGCATCAAAGCACCACCCGATGAGCAGGGTAGGGCCTACATCAACCGCAGGGGTATCCCCTCCAACTGCTAGGTCGTATATGATGCCCAGGGCATTATAATGAATGTGTGTGCTGGCTGCCCTGGAAGCTATGACAATTCTGAAATATGGCATCTGACACAGCTGTACCACAGATTTGCCAATATGGACATCCCCTATGGTCACTTAGTGGGGGATGCTGGGTACCCACTGGAGCCGTGGCTGATGACACCCATCAGAAATGCACACATGCCTGAACAACAATGCTATAATGAGGCACACGCACAGGCCAGACATATAATAGAGCATGTGTTTGGGATGCTCAGGACACAGTTCCAGTGTCTGGACACATCCAGTGGAGCCTTGCAGTATTCACCAGCTACATGCACCCAAATTGTTATGGTATGTGCTATGTTACACAATATGATCCAGCGGAAACAGCTACAGCAGGAACAGCATGGGGCAGGGCCACACAGCCCTCCACCAATGCCAAGGCCTGTACAGGCACAGAGGGACTTGGAGGTGGAACAGCCTGAGCCTGACCCAGCAGGCAGAAGGAGGCATGCCCAGTATGACCTGGCCTTGGCAAAGAGGCAATGCCTAGCATATGCACTGACACAGTAGGAACCCGTGGAATGACACCCTCTCTGACTCACACGGACAGTAAATGGGATGCCAAACATGACACTTCCTGTGCTCAACCATGTATAGGGAGTGTACTATGTGCATCTGACATAGGCAGCCCTCCAGCACCATCCTCAAGTCTGGCACATCCTCAAGGTAAGTCAATCAACCTACCAAGTGCCAAATGGAGTAGAATGTGTTGTTGCCTGTAGCTATGGCATGGATGTGAGCATGCAAGTGAATTGGGAGGCTGAATGTTAAGGCAGCAGACAGTAGACACCCATAGTGACACCATGACATCTGTAACACATACTAGAGTCACAATAGTAGCCAGTACTACACAGAGTGACAAAAGCCAGTACAGATAATGGGCTGAGCGACATGTGTGTCCATAAGACCCACACAAGCCTCAGCCAACAGGACAGGTGTAGACAGACACAAACAAATGCTGTACTATGGCCTCTGACTGTGCCCTATGGGTAACCCCTCCCCCAGACCCACACAGACAGACTACAGCAAGGCAGCCAGTTGGATGTAAGTTGTGAAGGCTAGGAAGTCAGACACTAATATGTTGGTAATTAAAGTTAAGATCTGTAGTACACTGGTATGCCTCTAGCCAGCTCAATAGGTAAGACTACACACTGAAATGGAGTACCTGACATACCAGTACAGTTCTAGCAAATGTGTACAGGTGTCAGGTGTGCCCCCCATCCAACGTACACTTATAGCAAGAGTCAGGTGTGCTTCCCGCTCCTGTGTAGGAATGTAGATTCAGTCAAGTGCCCCCCCCCCCCCCCGCTATGCAGACATGTAGCAACAGTCAATGCCAAACCGATGGAAATCCTGCAGACTCAGCATGCTTCCTGTCGGTGTACAACACAAAGGTCAGCACCGCAGTACAAACTACCTTGACTTGTTCCACACATGCGATACAGATGGCCATACTGGCATGCTCACACACTTGAAGTTATGAAGGCAATGTCAGTCAGCAACATACTGAAAGGTCATACTGGGCATGCTCACACACTTAAACACATGAAGGCCATATCTGCAAACACCATTGGTCCAAACATATCTGGCTATCGCAGTTCTTAGTGCAGACACATGTCAGTATGCACCACCCCTGCCTTGCACACACAGTGGATAGGAATACAGGCATATATGTAAGGACAACACACTATAATAAGCCAAAGGTAGACAGACATAGATGTGTGGAAGAGGGTTACCATGACAATGAGCCATCCGGGCCTGTCCCACCCAGCATACAGCCAAAGGGCCCCAAACACATGAGGTGCAGATGTCATTCACTGCAGATACTAGCCATCAGTATCTGTCAACATGACAGACTCTGTGGTGCACATGCCAGCTGTGCAACATGACTGTACAAGGAAGAGGTCATCTAGTAGCTGTATACACGTACCTGTGACACATGACCCTGTGTGTGCTCGCATGTGGCATGTCAACCCCTACATGAATGGGTTATGACCCATGCACACATTGCCCTCCCCATAGCAGTATTATGACAGGCCTGCTGAGGTCATCCAATGTGAAATACACCTTTGGGAGAGCTGTAGCTCAGTAATCTCCATGGTGCGTCCCATAACTGCATACTGCTGTAGTGATAGACTAGTTAGGTAGTCGTTCTAACCCCAGACTTGCCAATTGTGTGTGTGATTGTGTGCGCGTCTGTCTGTCTGTCTCAGACTGTGTAGAGAGAAATGCATTTTAGACTACTCACAGTCAGTACATTTCATATACTCAACTTTGGCAAGGCTGCTGATCTACCACCTAGAAATACACCTCTTGGACTGCTGTAACCCAGTAATCTCGGTAGCGCATTTGGTAACTGCATAATGCTGTAGTGTGTTGAAGTAGTTAGGTAGGTGTTCTATTCCGAGGCATAGCAGGTGTGTGTGTTTGTCAGTCATATCCTGTGAGTTGGTGGCTGTGAGAGTCTAGCCACTGGATGTGTTGGGGAGTGTGTTTTGTAGTTTCCTATATAGTGGCCATATATGTCACAATCAGTCAAGTGACTGGGTTGGCGAGACATACCCATACAATTGGCAGTAGGCCTGGTGAGTAATGTCAGCAACCCTAATATTACCCAGAATGCAGTCTGAGCCCATGTGTTGGACAAAAACACACTTGCCCTGGGATTAACACCAGTACATAATACAGGAGCTGCTGGTGTTTACCTTTTCATTCTTTTCTAATGCTTTGGTGTCATGAGGTTTGTTGTTCGGATATATAAACTATATCTATGTGTGTGTGTGTGTGTGTGTGTGTATATATATATATATATATATATATATATATATATATATATATATATATATATGTATATATAGACATTAACACACATACAGCTTTGTAATTAAATACATGTGATATACTGTTGAATGGGTACATTTCCGTTATTGGGGCAACACTATTAATGCAATCATTCAGGTGTAATTCAGCTCATTAACATGCCTGTTGAGCACATGTCGATATAAAATGCTTGTGTTAATAATTAAATATTTAACCAAGTAACTAGTCTAATTTTACATACGTCTGCCTGACAGACGTGTTAAGGTACTGCATTGCAGTGGAGTGATCGATTTAAAGTGTTGCCCCGGTAAGACGCACAGACAGGAAATCAGTAATAAGGAAATACTTGCAAATAACATGACATTCCTTTCTTCTGTTAATTATGCATGACATGGTGATATGTACACTGCATGAAATGCCTAATATGAAGTAACTGCCTGTGCTTACAGTCTACAAAGACATGGTCATGCTGACCATTTGTAATCAGACAGTTTTCAGCCCACTGTGAGGCATGTGAATTGATGATTAAAAGACAGTGAAATTGCTATGTATATGTTTGCCGTGAAGGACTTACAAGACACAAGTTGTTAGGATTAGGCTTCAACTTGGATTAATTATGTAAAAGCCTTGTACATTAGCAACAGATGTATACAATGTAAACACAGTTATTTCCGGGCTCAGCGATGCCTTCCTAAATCCATGCGTGACACTCTTAACAAACAAACGATCACTGTTTACTGACTGTAATCGCATCCTTGCGGCTTAAAGAAGCCGAGTTAGTATAATTAGAGATGCTGAGGATGGGTATTTGACAATGAAAGTATTTTCTACAATGCCTGCATTCCCTAAAATGGCTAAACTGCTGTAATAGTAGACCTTTGTCTTTGTTTATGCACTATGCTGCTTTTGGGCAAATGCTTTCAATGTGGGTGCTCAGCTCTGACTCCATCCTCAAGCCATGTGGTTTGGATGTTAATGTTAACAGTTGTGTGTAGATCAGTTAAATGGATAAAATATAAAAACAAACTGAGAACAACTGTAACTTCTACATTTTACACACACATGTTAAGACTAACACAAATATGCGGTTTGACAATGGATTCGGAGGTCAGCAACTGCATTAACAGTGTTGCCCCGTTAACAGAAATGTACCCCCACGCAAACGCACTTAAACATGCTTACTGGTGCTTAGATATGTTTACTACTGCATATTTGTGCTCACACCTGCTTAATAGTAACTTATTCATTATGTCACTAACACTGAGATTGAATGACATTAATTACACATTTCATGCAGTACTCCAGTTCACATGTACATGTTCTTATGTAGGTTGTACAGCAATACGATGTGTAAATATGTTTATATACGCATTCCACATGGTAAATGATATGTGCTAGTGTGGGACTCGGATCATGAATGCCTGTCTGTTAGGCGAATGCTCTGACCAATACACTATTGCTGTGCTGCTTCATTTGCATATATACCCATATACCCATGTCTCTTACTTCCCCAATCACCCACCCCAACACTTCACTAACACTGCAGTCTTCCATTCTCCAGTTGGATTCACGGTGTATCCACACCAGTACACAATGGCCGCTCCCTACCCCTGTAGACCCATCCCATTGGTTGACTTGCTACACGTATCCTCAGGAATCCCTAACATTTAGTCCACAAACATTGGTGACAGAGATAGAGAGAGAGAGATAGAGATATATATAGTTATGTGTGTGTGTGTATGTGTGTGCATGTATATATGTGTGTGTGTGTCCATATATATATATATATATATATATATATATATATATATATATATATATATATATATATATATATATATGTTACATGTGCACATACTTATACACATTCCCTGTGGTGGGCACTGCTTACACCCACACAAGCGCACTTAGATTTGCTTACTGTTTGTTATATATGTTTACTGCTGCTTATTTCTGCTTACTTCTGCCTTATTCGTTATGACAGTACCACTGTGATTGAATAGATTTGGATAAAAGTCTCATGCGATACTCAAGTTCACTTTTGCATGTTATTATGTCAGTTTTACATCAGACCGACATTTATTCCACATGGAAAATGATATGTGCTATAGTTGAACTTGAACAGCGAATGCCTGTTCGTTAGGCGGATGCTCTATCCACTACACTATTGGTGTGCTGCTTCATTTTGATGTATATCCATGGTTCATAGTTACCCGAACACACACCTCAACACTTCACTAACACAGCAGTCATCCATTCTCCAGTTGGAAAAAGCACATCACTACACATGCGCCACTCCCTACTGCTCTAGACCCGTCCCGCATGTTGACTCACTCCAAGTATATTCAGACGTCCCAAGCTTATAGTCCTGGAACATACGTTCATATAATGGTCAGTGTGTTCAAATAGTCTTCTGGTTTTTGGCTTGTCCGACTAGGGACTGGGACTGCCCTGTCCCTGTTTGACAGTCAGACTTAGCACATGGACAGAGTTAGTCCCACTATTAGCATCCTACCTGTGGTTGTAGATGCAGGGGGTTTGCTCAGCTCTGGCCAGCTTGATATGATAGCACTAAATAATATGGGAGTTCCGCTGTTGTTTTCCTTCGCATTCATTATGAATGTTTTATTGTGACCATGTTCGTTCTTTACAGATATATATATATATATATATATATATATATATATATATATATATAGATATATATATATATATATCTGTACGTACGCATGCATATACATCTATATGATTATTTACATTGATCATACTGCTGAATGACTGTGCTGTCTGCTATGTTTGTGATAACATCAGCGCTAAGTATAACTGCTGTGGCTTAGTGGTAATTCACATTGGCTGTGGTGTGTAGGGTCCTGGTGTCGAGCCTTGCCGAGGCGGTTTATTGTGTTGCTGAGCAGACCAAGGGCCGTTGGACAAAGGGTGGGTACAACACTTTTTAGCAGCGGTTTTCCATTTTGCCATATTTCACCGCCACTTCCCATCACACAAACACCTTCTCCATTCTTACTGTGATACGTCATTCCAGTTCACATTTCAATGGTATTATATCATTATACAGCATAAAATGTTAGAATATGCTCGTATATGGATTCTGCGTCGTAAATGGTGTGTGCTGCAGTCAAACCGGCGACGTCTGCTTCGTAGGCGGATGCTCTAACCATTATACTATTGCTGTGCTGCTTCATTTGCATGTATACCCATGGTTCATAGTTACCCGAACATACGCCGCAGCATTTCACTAACACAGCAGTCATCCATTCTCCAGTTGGAAAAACCATACCAGTACACATGCGCCACTCCCTACCGCTCTAGACCCATCCCGCATGTTGACTCACTCCAAGTATATTCAGACGTCCCAAAGTTATAGTCCTGGAACATGCATTCATATAATAGTCAGGGTGTTCAAATAGTCTTCCGGTTATTGGCTCGTCCGACTGGAGACTGGGACTGCCCTGTACCTGTTTGAAAGTCAGACTTAGCATGTGGGCAAAGATAGTCCCACTGTTAGCATCCTACCTGTGGTTGGAGATGCAGGAGGTTTGCTCACCTCTGGCCAGCTTGATATGACAGCACTAAATAATACGGGGGTTCCGCTGCTGTTTTCCTTCGCATTCATTATGAATGCTTTATTGTGACCATGTTCATTATTCATGGATATATATATATATATATATATATATATATATATATATATATATATATATGTATATGTCTGTACATACACATGCATATACACCTACATTCTTATTTACATTTCCCATACTGCTGAATGATTGCCACTTACTGCCGCGCATACCCACTTATGTCTGCTTGAATGTGCTTTACTCACCCTGTATCTGACAGCCATTATTCTGGGCATCATATAAAATTAGCAGCCCTTGCATGGCTTGGACCCAGGAACAGAAACACCATAGTCACTGGTTTGACCACTAAACCATCCGTGATACATTCTGCATGGATGGTAGTTAGGATATAGGACTTTACTACAGGCATTCCACACTACTGGCAACAAATGTGACAGTCGGTTGGTGTACACATGTATAGTACATGTTAATGTTCATATGTTTCTGAGAGACATATGTATACATTTGCAAGTATACATATTTGTGAATAGGACACATACTTGAGAACTGCTTATATGCATGCATGTTAGAAGTGTAGCTATGCGAATATAAGTATGTACATTTATAGATATATGACTACATATCTGGGGTTATACATGCCCATGTATATGAGCACCTGCATCCGGGAGGGAGCTGTACCATTTGTATACAGGGGTTGTGTGCATCATTATGACGTAGAACCTGGACAGGGTATACAATTTGTGGACTTGTACTATTTGGAAGATGGCTATGAGGAAGCTTCTTGGGAACATTTGAAGGGTATATATTCCCGATAATGCACGTGGGGAGACGGTGCATCATGGTCAGGTGTTTAATCTCGGGTCGTAGGTTCTGCTGGACTGGTTGGAGGCTGAGCAGGGTTGTGGACAAGTACTGCTAATCCAACTTGTGTCCGGATGTCAACAGGGTGGAAATCGTGTTGTGCCACCATGTCTAATCTTGAGAACAGACACTTATCCCACGAGGGATGTCCAAAAATTGTGAACACCAGTGACACCATTCTTTTGGCTATATGAAAATGAGGGAGGGTTATACATGCATGGGATGCCTAGTTTGCAGGCCTGAGACTGCTTAGGGTGAGATTGCCTACTAGATGTGGGTAGGGGGCACTATGTGCAGATATGGCTGGCCCAAGCTAGCAGCCGGAGTATGGGTGGTTTGGTGGACGTTCAGCAAGGGGGGGGTTGTGTGCTGTGGAGGGGACGATGGGTATTCAATTATGTATCCAGGTGTGTAGAGGTTGGATGGCTCAGTTCAGGCCAAAACATTATGTGGTGTGAGCTGGTACCGTTTCTGTGCATGTGTATTGTACATTTTAATGTTCATATGTTTGTGGGATCGTGTTATGCAATATGACCTAACAGGGTGTATTGGTGATGTGAATGTATGTTCTTTAGTTTCCTTTTGGATTCTCCCACTGCACCCTCGTACACCTCCAGTTTCACCTATTGTACATCTGACCCAGTCTCTTTTTGGCGGATTATTACATTACCCCTCACCCCCCCAAAATCCACATACACAACATCCATCCCTTCTCTGGTTGTTAGCCTATGGCACAGACAGCAGTACACATTGCCTACTCTACGTATCTCTCGTACGTTATGGTTTTGAGGCCAACCCTAGCATATTTGGTCTTCCACATGCTGTACTTCACACACATAGGTACATGCAAATACTTATCTTTAATGACATGGTGGGTTGACCCAGGTTATACCCATTCATTTTTGGGCCGTCCAGACAAGGATGACTTGGACCACGAATGGGCAGATATTAAGCGAATGCTCTGACCATTGGGCTAGGCTTAACAAAGGGCAGCGGCGCGCAAAAGCTGCGTTTCGCTTCCACTTGGTATAAAAATCAACACTACAATAAAATACGGACACGGGGTTTTAAACGTAATTGTTCGAGGGATGGGGGCTCAACATTCAGCTACGTGCTTGTGTGTTTACTCCTGTGATTTTATTTTGGTGTTCGCGGAACTCTCTTGTATGCTTTGCATGCATTTCAGTATCCATGGACACTGACAGGAGTGATTACTATTAGAGGCAGGCTGTACTAGTCAGTATTTTAGGTTGCGTGACTGTAGCTGACATTTTCACATCTCCTTGCAGCGCTTAAACAAGCCCCCTGCACTTGCGCATGTTTCCTGTGCACGTGGACAGTGTGGCAGCATGCCTTCATTAATATGCATATGGTGCTGCTGCGCCATCTCTATGCCACACGCTCGGTGCAAGGCTAAAGCCGTCCTTGCACCGAGCTTCATGAATCCCGGGGTGAATGTTTGAAAATACTGATTTTTTTTACCTCTAAAAATTTTACCTCTAAGTTCTTCAACAACATGGTTTATCCCTTATCTTAACAAACAAAATTAAAATATCTCTACACATTTTTGAAAATAAAGCATTTTTTTGTTATAGTTAATGCACTGACTCAGGCATACTTGAATAGGTTTCACTCTTTAATTAAGATGGTCTTAATTATTAATTGCTTTTCTCTAGTGAGCTATGAACTTCTGACCACAGTTTCTAAGACCTGGAACCTGTATTTAATTGTTAGATATTCAAGCAATTTTTGTCTTGTATTGGAAGTTTTTTACCTGGAGGTTTGAGCATGCGCTGCAAACAATGTCCATTTTTTGTGTGACACCCTGATCCCATGAGCAAAACTGGAAAAATTGTGGGGGTATGGATAGATGGAATGCAAGTTTTTTTATGCATATCTTAACACTTTATTATTCAGCATATTATTACTGACATACATGTTGTTATTTTGATTTCAGCTGCCCTTATGTTAATTTTGAAAAGATTTAGCATTAACTATAGCATTTGGAATATAGAATTTATTAGACAACACATTTAAAAATACCTGTTTTGTAGTTTACTTTCAAAATTATTATACCAATTTAATGAATTTTAGTTTTAATGATATTTTGTTTAAGCCTATGAAGTTATGCTGTGCATTTTAGATTTGAAAGGATACCAGAGTTGCAAATGTGAGTCTCTGTATAAAAAGATACCAGCCCTGAATGTAGACCACATGTAGTTAATATTTCTGTGACAGGCTACATCAGAATGAAAACAAATTTAGGTCTACAACTTATTTCCTTAAATTATTACCATTCTAGTCCCTGGTAGCTTTTTGTGTTGCAAGAAATGATTCATAATGATTTATTTACTTTGTTAACTTTAACTGGATAGGGCCATCTGATAACCTTCAGAATAAAGCTCCACTTTGATCTAACTGCAGCAAAGTACAACTCACTGTAATTAATCAATTTTAGTTATATAGATTTATTTAATCTTTAAACAAAATGTAGTGTGAAGGTCTACACTGTGACACACTTCAAATGTTCTTACAAAACCATCTTTTGAATGTGCAGAATAAAACAGCTAATGTCTCAGGTCTGAGCCCAAGTCTTTATGATCTTTTAATAATACAGTTTTAAAATTCAGTCACTGTAATTATCCTGCTACAGCAAACAATAACCCACTCGTGATTAATCATTTTACTGATTTATTTTGGACAAGTCTGCTTTTTAAGACAACCAAGTATGTGTTCTAATAATACTGTGCAGTTCTGACTGCCTGCAAACCTTGAGTCCTTTGCAACACAGAAAAGACTGCTGATTCCTAAAATGTATTAAATGTGTTAAAACATTATTGTTTGGAAACTGTTTGATACATATTTTTGTTGTAAGGAGAACGTGTTTAAAAACAAATTTTTAATGCTATGGCAGTTCCATTTTTCTTCTTAAGGCAATCAACAAACTCTTTCCTAAGAGAACAGACACGTACTTGGACTTTGTGCTAACTAATCTCTTAGAATTCCAATATATTTCAAGCACTTGTTCTGCTTTTGGGACTCTTTTTGTTAATTAAAGCTGACAGCAACCATACATAATTTTATCTACATTTTTTTGAAAAGATGTCATGAAATCCCATCTTTATCACTTGTTCAACTTTTACCTGCACCTTTATTCCCATAGCACATTAAGCTTACAAAGTGCCTTTTAATTATGCACAAACATACACAACAAATCTGCTGTTTTGCATTTGTTAACTGTGGTCACTTCATTCATACCATCAACGGTTTCCTTATTCCTTCCACAAGACTCTATAGTTTGACACTACGGGTGAGATCCAATATCGACATCCACATACATGCATGCTGTTGCAAAGTTTTACATAGAAGCAGGAGATATTTCGACAAGACATCTGACATCTTAGGCAGTATTAAGCGCATGCTGTTTATAGCTTGCACAGTTTACGATAGTGCAGGTACAGATAAGTTTTGACAGTAACAGGCAGTGCTCTCTTTTTTTGTCATAGCTGGATTTTTCCTTTATACTAGGTTACCTAGTAGAAATTCTGTAATCACCATCTGTTTTCCAACTTGACCTTTTTGTCAGGTATTCATATATATGTGATACAGTACCTATAATGTAGTGATTCCACATTTTACTAGAATCCTGCTTATTTATTTAAAGATGTTTTGCCTTCTGCTGTTTGCCTTATTGAATGAAACAAGTGTTGAATTGTTTATTACCTTTCAATCCTCGTTTTCTTATGTTATTGCATTTATCAAGGTTTTAATTCCCCTTATGCCTTATGATCAACTTCCTGAGAATATGGAACTTCTTGTAGATTATTCCCTGCAGTGTCCTCTATGATCCTTCAAGAAACCACTCAGATTTACACTGTTCCATATAATTTCTACTTGCTGTTGTACCTTACCATATTCCACGACCTTCGCATCTCATTGTGGGTTATGACCCTAAATCATTATTGGCTGTTCCAGGCACACCAACATGGAGCATTGCCAGTATGCCAGCAACGTTTAGCTTAACCACAAAAAGTGTCAATGTATGTAAAGACTGACAATAGACAATCATTAAAAATACAGCAAGATTGTAACAAATACAAATTATAGTAAAAGGAGGTAATGGTAATTAGTTAACAAAGATGCAGCCATCCTGTTTCAGAACATACTCATTTGTGTATAAATAAGAGTTGATAATGCTTGAAATCATTTCTTGTATGAACATGTAAGATTTGAAGACATTATTGTGATTGTGAAAATATGTTCTTTCTACCTGCATTCAGATAATGACCTGTTCCTTACTATGGGAAGCTCAAAGACATTTTGGAAACTTGTTTATTTTTATCGATTAAGAAAAAAAAAAAAGTCAGCCATTTTAAATCTAGTTAGAAGGAATCAAAGGCAAATAAATAAAATTTATTAGGAAATAACAGAAATATAAATGTGTGATTTTAATCTTTTAACTTTTTCATTAACCTTAAATAAGCTTTTATATTCTGTCTTTCATACTTTTCTATGCTTTTTTAAGGTGTAGTACTATTTATTTAAGCAATAACCAACGACATGGTGTGGTATATTGAAGATTTACCTACGGTTGGTGTGGTTTAATCATAAGGCAAAGACCCAGTGATTAAATAAAGCCAACCTTGGGTAGATTTCAGTATACCACAACCACGGAGTCAGTTATTAATTATGCAATGACATTATTTAAGAAAAGAAATACTTACTTTGCTGAAATAATGTCTTTGTATAACAGCAGATTACTGTTCTTCCACTAGTTGTGGTACACTGCTTCCTTGATTTGATGTACTGAGCATGCGTATGGGACTTGCATCCTACACATACCCAGGACATCAATGTTTTGAAACGGAAGCAATGGAGAAAAGAAAGTCTTCATTGCTCCTTTTTTTTTTTTTTATTTGTTAAAAAAAAAATGGTTTGGACACTTTATACCAACGGAAAAAAGTCTGGGCGACTGGACCTTTTTCTGTTGGTATATTTTGGGATTTACAACAGGTACACTGGCCAATCAGTGTGCACGTTTTGGAATATTAATGGGGGGGTCATTGTATAATTTTACTCAAAATGCTTCCTTTTTTACCCTAATATCATGTATGCAATGCATTCCCATTTTAACAAAAATAAAATGAAGCCTGTCATGAACATTATATGTCTGCTTCACTGCCTGTTCAGACATTTTGATCCATTTTTGATCATCTGTCCAGTATATGATCTATAATCCACTGCCAATCTATCCATTCTTTTCTATCATGTATTCATTTCATAATGTTTCTAGTTTATTATCAGTTCTTCTCTCCAAATCTTTATATACTGCCATATTATGTACACCATCTTAAAAGCAAAATGCTACTCCCCTTTGCTAATTATTTCTCTGCTGTCTACTTTATAACCACAAGTAATCATATTTCCATATATTTTTTGTGACTCCCGTGTCCGAGTAGTTGCAGCAAAGTCTGTAAGCAGATTTAATTTATTTGCTGAGCTTTGCATTAGCCTCATATCTCTTTTGACATTTGTTTCTATCTGAATGTATTCTCATCTCTGTTGTGTTACTTCTCCTTTCCACTACATTCTTTATAAAGTTTAACCACAGTGATATATTGGCATACTGCCAAGTACTACTTTTCAAAAATGTCCTCCCCTCAATATTTAAATATAGTCTCTCACCATGTGAGTTAGTTTGCAGCTTCCCCACATTATCTTCCAGTCACCGTTCTTCCAACCATGTATTAATCCCTCTCTTTCCTAACCTTCGCTGCCAGAAATATATCAGAAAGTGACAGAATGTGTCATGTTTCCCTATATGCTCTACTCAGCTCTTCTGTTTTTTTTGCATAACATATACATTCTCATATTTAACTCATGTGTACTTATATTCATCAGTAGCTCTGGAAAGTTCAATATTTTAACCACTTTCTTTCAGATCACCTGCCATATCTTATTCAGATATACCTGATACAGAGTTAGCTAACAGTGAATTTTTTTCCACACTCCAGACAGTCTATTTCCCTTGTTAGTATAACCCCAGGGTCTTTCCTTCCCATTAATCTCTGTTTCTGTACAGCCACTCAGGCCTACCTCAGAATTATTCTCCTGCCACTGCTGTGTACTTCTCCTGTCCCACCCTTTCCCCTGTCATCCGTAGTCTTCATTCCAACAAGCCTATCTTTTCAACCATAGAAGTCACCTTCTTGCCAAATAAGTTTGCTTCAGAAAACTCATTGAAAATAATTTTAGAATTCGTAGTTTCCATTTTGTTGTGCAGCCTTTCTGTACCAAATCAGGTTGAATTCTTGCCAAAAAATGTTCACATCTTCCTACAATCCAAAATACAATTTAATAGATACATTTTTAACAACTTATTTTAGCTTGTTAATTCTGTTATGCACCTCAAACACTTCACTATCCAAAGCAACAATCTGAGGACTTAGAACTGCTGAATATGCTACCTACATGAGACCGCTCTGTGTTTCAGAAATGTCTAATTTTTTTTTTGTATTTCCTATACTCCCCTTATCACAAAATACTATTACTAAATTCTCTGACTTCCTGTTTTGTAACCATACATGTACCTCTCTGCTAATGCAGACATTTGGCTTATCAAATATAGGGCTGCAGGAAAAGCATTGTGAGTGGAAAAACAGTAAGCTGTCTGTAACCTGTGGTAAGGTAGGAGGTAAAGCCATGGTTGAAGCATGTATGTCAAAAGTTTTGTATAGCTGTTGAAGACATAAGATATGGAGTGACACAGAACAGACTGCTTATGTTTCTGTTAGAGACAAAATATGTATTATTCAAAATGGAGAGAGAACAGTACTTGATGATGAAATGTCAGGAATTCCATAGGTAGAGGAGTGGTACAATAGGCCACCTTGTGGTAAGATCACATACAAGACTACACTAGGGGTCAATGAAGCAGAGACGTTAGTTATTGATTTTGCTTTGACTTGGAAATAATATTCTGTTTGGGATATGAAAATGACCATAGTATATGGTGAGATAACAGAAAGACTGTTTAATAGTGATATGTCAAAAGGACAGTGGTAGATAGTGATGTGATGTGGCAAAGGAGAGTGGTAGATAGTGATGTGGCAAAGGACAGTGGTAGATAGTGATTTGGCAAAGGACAGACTGTCTTGATGAAGTCCACCAAGTTTAACAGCCATGATCTCCCTTAGATAAATCCAAACTGAGTAGGGTCAAGTGTTTGGAGATTACCTATATCTTTGTATATTCAGATATGTAGATTTAGTAAGAGTTGCTGAGTTGTGAGTCAGCTGCTTAGATGCAGAACATCAAATTGTAGTTACTTTTGCATGTCTAGGTGATTTGATCTAGATCTGTAAATCAGCATGTCATCACTGTATAGTAAGAGTTGAAGCTGATATTGATCAAGTAGGAAGCTCTTTATGAAAATAGAGAATTTGCAGATGGACCAACACAGAACCTTGCAGGACATCAAAGTATGTGTGGGCAGACAGGCAGAGAGAAGAATTATTTTTTGCTTGGAATGTTCTGTAGGTGAGAAAATCTTGGAATACTCAAGCTGCCTGCTTACTGATTCCAGTGTCAAGTAACTAACTGAGTTAATAGGAAGGTGTGTTTGACCACTTTAGAAGCCCAAGATAGATCAATGAAATCTACACCTTTTAAGTGTGCTTTATCCATAATGCAGAGAATGTGACCGATTAGTCTAAAGAAGGGTCAGAGTATTTCTCCCTAGCCAGAATCCATGATGTTTATTACAGAGTAAGTAGTAGGTTTGGAGGCAGGTTACAAGCTGCTCACTGATAAGTTTGTTTAGGATTTTGCCTAGTGTGGACAGTATTGAGATTGGTCGGATATGACTGCTACTGGTTAGTTTTGGAATATGTGGCAGTGGTCTGATGTACACAAGTTTCAAGGTGAAGGGCAATGTGATTGTTATTGCTAGGCAAGAGATATATATGTGGGTTAGAGGGGCAGTAAGAAAGTCAAGCTGTATTTGTATTCCTTGTAAGGAACAAGTTTTTACTTATATTTGTAAAACATTAGTTCCCAAATAGTTAAGGGCAGCTCTTTGCTTCTCTTTAGTCAGTTGTAGTAACTTTCTTATGTTTGTTATCTAATGTTGTATGTAACCTGTTGTAGGAAGTGGCTTTGAATATGTGGTATAAAGCCGCAGCTGCATTTACACTGTTAATGGTTTACAACCTGGAGGTGAGAGTCACAAGTAGGAGATGGTAAAAAATCAGAAAAAGAAAGACTGGTGGCTGCAGCAAATGCTGGCTTATTTTGTAGGCACAGTGAATAATTTGCCTTTCTGCCTTTTCTCTTTCCTGGTTTAACATGTCCAGTTGGGTAATCGAGATCTTGTACTGCAGACAACTTTGAGATTATCATTTTCCTTATTCTCTGTTGTCTAAACTGACAGCAAGGGTTTACAGCTAATAAGGCTAGTGAAGACTGTAAACTCAGTTGTGTCCTTAACTCTCCTACTAACACCAAAATCATGGCATTGGGCCTAAAATGCACCAGTACCTGCTGCCATAACCATGGGCTCAAGGTCAATAAACCAGTGTTGTATAGTATTACTTGGCCACCTGGAGTACCCCTGCACCTAGCTCATAAGTAATACCCCCCATGGTTTGATATTGTTATTAGGGCCCTTGGCACATTTGTAGGGAGCGAATTGTCATTGTTATTTGAAAATTGTTCTACATTGCCCAATTAATTATTAAAGGAACGTCCTCCTCATAGAAGGGAATGATTGTCCTCCTTTCCTCTTCCCTGATCATAACAGGGTCTATATCAGAAGCTCGAACTTTCAAAAGTTCGAGTCTCATATGGTCGACACCATATGAGCAGACTTTTGAAAGGTCGAGCATTTCAATGGAGATCGCCATAGGGAATATTTCCCTTTACTTCACTATAGTGCAATCTCGGAGTTGGTATATTTAAATAACAGGGGGTGTGGGGAGTGCAGCCCCCCCCCCCCACGTTGGGGGTGCAGGGGGGCTTACCCTCCTTACTCAGAGCGTTCAGGTGGGTTGTTTTTGTTTTGGTTTACTTTTTATTATATGTTCGATGTTTTAAAACTTCACTCATATGGTATCGAGCATATGTCCGTCAAACTTTTAAAACTTCGAGCATATAATATAGACCCTCATAACAGTACTACAATATATTTCCCACCTTTGGCATGTAACTATCCAAACCTATTGCTGAATGTAGAAAGCAACAATGATTTCTGATCAAGGAAGTATCAGGTTTGAGTTCCTTAAGTTACAAAGAGTAACTAAAAAGCTGGTCAATTATGTTTTCTCTTATAGGCCCATAAATAGTGACCCATGCTTAAAAAAACTCAAGCCTGCTTCAGCTGTTACACCTTCAAAAAAACAAAAGTATTGAAAATAGTTACTCTAAGGAATTAAACCTTCATTGCAATATTAACAACACCAGTTGTTAGGATAGATGTACCTCCTTTAACATTCCCTTCCAGAAGAATAAGCCTTCGTTTTACAACAGAGTTGCTCTCTAACTCTCTTTGAAACCAGCCTGGCTGAGTAAATGGGCATTCATAAATTTGTCAATGAGCTTTGCTACCATGCCGTCATTGATAGGGAGAAAAGACAGTGGGGTTTTGTTACTAACTACTTATCAAAGTGTTTAGTTTCAGGCATGACTAAAGGACTTTCTCTTCTAAAGAGAAATCTACTCTCCAAGTAGAGATCATTGAAATCATATGCATATGTACAACATGTAAATTTGCTCCAGGTTATCTTAATCCTGCTGCGGCCTCACCATCAGTGAATAGGTTCATAGTTTTATAGGTTGGTACTAGGCTATCGGCCCTAGGGCCTATACATGCCTAGCCATAACAATTCCCTGGCTATTTCTTCCCACACTATTTACTTCCCTGGACCCCTGTCTGGCAGGGCGACTGATGTGATCCCAGGGGTGAATTTCCTTTCTCCCATCCAGTCATCAAGGTTCCTTTTAAAGAGGGTCAAAGAGGCACTCTGCTTGACATGTATGGGCAGTCTATTCCAGAGTCTGGGGAGTCTCTGGGTCACGAACCTAGCCCTCCAGCATGTTTTGTTTATTGTGATGACAAGGTTTAGATCCCTGGAGCATGTGGCTCTGAGGGATTGGGATTTCTTTAAGTGTAGCATGTCCAACAGCTCTGGGTTTGACATGGAATTGTATATTAAGCAGAGATCGCCTCTGAGTAGACGATATGCGACAGGGTATAGCTGGAGTTTTTTAAGACGATCAGCATAGGGCATCTGCTTTAGGCCTGTGATTCTTTTAGTGAGGTATTTCTGCGGCCTTTCCAATTGCTGCAGATGTCTTGAGAGGTACATACCAAACGGGGCATTTTATTCTATAATGGGTCTAATGAGGGATGAGTACAGTGGGACAATGACCTCCTTTTTTCTGGATGGAAAGCCCTTAGTGATGAGGTATGCCCCATAGAAGGATTTCCTGACTTTTGTGGTGATGTGATTATCGAAGGTGAGACCACTGTCCACCTGTGTCCCTAAGTCTCTTATCACACTTTTGGTGTTTAGTGTACTTCCACCTATGTGGTAATTCACGGGTACATGTTTTCTCCCAAAGGGAATAACTATACATTTCTTGGCATTTAGCTTGAGCCCATTGCTCTGGCACCAAGCAGTTTTTCTGTAAGGCCCTTTTGTAGAGTATCCACATCATTTGGTGATTCAATAATGGCTCCCAGTTTGCAGTCATCTGCGAACTTTGTTAGCCAGAGTCCCTTAGTGTTGGCCTGTACTTCTGAGAAGTAAATGCCAAACAAGAGCGGTCCCAGGACTGAACCCTGAGGTACTCCACTTGTCACATGTCTGGAGCTGGATTTGGAGTCAGCTACTTTTACAGTGTGGGTTCTGTCAGTAAGCCAGTTGGCAACCCATCGAGTGATGTAGGCATTAATGCCCAGCTTAGTAAGTCTATCTATGATTCCAGAGTGAGGTGTCAAAGGCCTTGGTGAGATCCAGATAGGCTGTGTGGATTGCCTTGCCCTTATCCACGGCTCTGGAGACTGATTCGAAGAATTCAATCAGGTTCAGGAGACAAGATTGGCCATTCACGAACCCAAACTGGGTGGGGTCCAGTGCTTGAAGGTTGTGGGGTACGGTGTTTGAAAGTTGCCAATGTCTTTGTTTATAAATTCCATGATAATACGTTCCATGGCCTTGCAGATCAGGCTTGTCAGACTGATGGGGCGGTAGTTCCTGGGATCCAGGGTGGATCCCCCCTTGTGGAGTGGGATAACTGTAGCTGTGCACCACTCAGTGGGCATGAAGCCTGAGGTGAGGCTATGATTCAACATGACACTTAGGTGAGGTGCCAGTTCATTTTGTAGTTCATGTAACACACAGCCCGGGATGTCATCTGGTCCCATGGATGCTGTATTCTTAGCTTTGGAGAGAGCGTTTTTACCTGTATGGCCGTTATTACCAGAATTTGGCAATCTTCCGGTATTGAGATGGGCCATTTAGGGGGTGAAAGGGGGTGAAGTTGGCATTGAATTGATCTGCCAGGATATTGGCAATATCCTTGGGATCAGTATATTTAATGCCATTCTGTTGTAGCTCAGAGCAGATCTGCGCATTGCCATTTAGATTCTTGACATAGTTATAGAATGCCTTGTGGTTGTCTTTGGAATCTTTGGCAATTTTATTTTCATAACTAGCTTTGGAGGATTTTATGAGGGATCTCAGCTTCTTAATGAGGCTGGTAAGGGAGTTTTTTTGCATCATAGGATTTTCCTCTTTTCTGCAACAGTTTCTTCCTTTTGTTGTAAAGTTTGTTTATGTCAGGGGACCACCAGATTGGCTTCCTTTTTTGGAGGAGAGCATCTTGGTTCTGTTTGGGATGGCACGATTCATGCATGAGTGGATGTGCTCATACAGTGCCTCAGTGTAGGATTCAGCAGTTGAACTTTCAGTTCCCTTCTGCATGTGTGTCATGAAGTTTGTCACTTCTGACTTGAGTAGCATGAAGCTGGCTTTGGAGAAGTTTTTTATGGAGGTTTCCTTATTGGGGTTGTGGGTGGGATGTGAATGTTAAGGGTGATTAGCTTATGGTCAGACCTGACCAACGAGAGAGTGACCATAGGTGTGGAGCATCAATTTCCCATGTTGGTCATGACCAGGTCTAGGATATTGGAGCCCCTGGTGGGACTATGGATTAGTTGATCCAGGGGATTGGAATTTATGAATTCCAAGAACCACTGGGCAAAGGTGTTGGTACATGAGTAGTTTTCCCAGTTAATGGCAGGGTAGTCGAAATCACCCAGTATTAGGGTGTTTAGTTGTATCTTAATATTTTCCAGTATGTTTAGAAAGGTGTAGTGAGAATCTTGGGTATTAGTGGGGGATCTGTAGCAAGCAAAAATTTGGATTGCAGTCTTTCTTACCTAGTGTTAGCTGCACCTGGAGAATTTCAGATGCATAGTGTTGGGCAACTAGCCTGGTGGTGTGAATATCCTTGGTAAATATGGATACTCCTCCACCTTTAGTGTTTTGGTCCTGGTTTGGTGGCCAAAAAGTGTGGTAAGAGTTGTAGCCTGGTATTGTAGGGGTGCTTTCTGGAGCCTTGAACCAGGTCTCAGTTACTGCACAGATATCGATGTTCCCCATTTTTAGGAGTGCCTCGGGGGAGTGCATTGTGAGGTTTAGACTTCTTGCATTGAGTAGCATTACCTTCAGAATTTGCATACTTGTACCGGTTACAGTGGTGGTTTTGTCCTTTGAACTTTGCCTAAAAAAGGCACTATAGGGGTGGTGGCAAGAGCCTTAGCCAGTAACCTGAATCCCAGGAACGACAGGTGCAGACCATGCCAGGCAAAGCATCGTGGTCTGTTGATCATGTCATCCCAGGCAGACAGATACTGGATCCCCTTTGAATGACACCAGAAGCTTAGTCAATTGTTGAAGTCAATAATTTTGTCCTTATATTGTGGTATCATTCTGGGTGAAGGCAGGATGCTACTCAGGACTAGGGTCATACCTGCCTGGGCCACATGATCCCAGAGCTCTTCCATGTCTCTTTTCATGTAGTCCAGGGAGGAATGTCTCAAGTCATTCACTCCAACATGGACAATGACAGAGTCATATTTGTACTTGTTGTGGAGTGACTTGAGTGCATGTGTTATGTGGTGGATCCTGGCACCCGACCGGCAGTTGACTGTAATTTTCTCCTTGTTCAGTCTGGTGAGTGGGACATCAGTGTGCCTGACTATAGAGTTACCTATGACTAAAGTGTTAGGTACGTTGTCTTGCCTTAGGGGCTGTTGCTGGGTGGCACACTGGTGTTGTTAGCTATGTGACACATTGGTTGTGATTGGTGTTTGCATTTCAGCTTCGGAGGACCTTGTTGTTTAGGCAGGTTACAGTTAAGGGCCTCTGCATATGTGGATTTAATGCTGCTATGTGTTGGTGTTGGTGATGTGGGTTTAGAAGGGCAATGTGTTGCTTGAGGTGTAGTGCAGGTGTTAACCTTCTCCTCTTGACTGTGTAGCACAATCTTGGGTGGAGAGAGTTTTGCTTCCAGTTTGGCTATGTAAGTGCATCTCTCACAGGTTGTAGTGTTGGGTGGTAGGAGGAGAAGGTTGTCTGTGTACATGAGGCAATTGCTGCATTGCCCCAGTATGCCCAGATTAACCAGGTGGACAGGAGAAATCACTGGAAGCTGACCCTTGGACATGCCTGGTTTGGTACTTTTTTTGTAAAGTACAGGAGCTGTTTTCCCTTGCCTTAGCAAGGTACTTTGCAGTTATAGGTTGTTTAGTGCCTACGATTAATTTCATCTTATTAACAAGGAGAGCTGAGTGCTTGTATCAGTTTAAGGCTTCCTAGTGCTTTCCAGCAGGTATTAGAGCAAATGCTAGTCTCAGGGATACTTAAAGGTAAGATGAAAAAAAAATGGTTTATCCTAAACACTGCAGTGTGCATTAGATAAATTAGATGTGAAAGTAGGTAACTTAGTTTTACCTGTCTAAAAAGTTAAGTTTTAGTGGAGAGTCACTATTTTTAAAACAGCAAGATAGATTGAAAGGGGGTGGGCACTTTTGTATTCTGGTACTATGGAATACAGTAGGATGGCCAATAAATTTAAATAGTTGAAGGGGAGTGATTTCACAAAATGATAAATTTGTACTTACTCATACAAGCCAGTGAAAGCAGAGAGGAAATGAGATATATGGTCAAATTAACATAAGAGGCAGGCAACTAGAAAGACAGTGGTATTTAAGAACACGAAAGTAAGCGGGTGGGTGGGGAAAAATTTCTGCCTGACTCACAAGAGACCGATCTGTGGTCTCTTTTGATTTTTTAATATGCAGTTAAAAGCAGAATACAAGTAAAACACAAGTTAAAGAAAAAAAATCACAGTATTCAAAATATAAAAAAGCAATGAAGTAATACGAAATACAGCAAACAAAAAGCAAACTAACTTTTACTCACAGAAAAGTGTAGTAAGTTCTGTTGAGCTTTTCTAATAAAGCTCTGAAATGTTATATTTTACCCCTTAAGTAGAAGGTCTAGTTCCTAGCTCCATCCCCTCAGTTCACAAATGATTAACCTTAAGTGACTTCTTCTATCTTATGTATGAGTCCTTAATTGATCGGGTCTAATTTCTGCCTGACTCACAAGAGACAGAGCTGTGGTCTCTTTTGAAGTTTTAATATGCAGTTAAAAGCAGAATACAAGTAAAACACAAGGTAAAGAAAACAAATCACAGTATTCAAAATATAAAAAGGCAACAAAGTAATACAAAATACAACAAATTAAAAGCAAACTAACCGTTCCTTCACAGCAAAGTGTAGCAGAGTCTGGTGAGCTTTTCTAATAAAGTAGTGAATATGTAGTGAATGCCATTTAAAGCATACTGTACTATTGGTACAGTTATCCCAGTTTTTCTTGGAGTGTATTTGTTATGATATTTTTTCTTTCTTTATTCTTTTTGCAGGTGTTCCTTCTGGGCCCAGAAATGTAATATCTATTGTGAACAAGACTGTAGTTATCCTAGAATGGCATCCACCACGGGAATCAGGTGGACGAGATGATGTAATGTACAACATTGTCTGCAAAAAGTGCCGCGCTGACCGCAAACTGTGCTCACGCTGTGATGAAAATGTGGAGTTTGTTCCCCGACAGCATGGACTTACTGAATCTAGAGTATTTATAAGCAACCTCTGGGCTCATACGCCATACACCTTTGAGATTCAGGCTGTGAATGGAGTGTCAAACAAGAGCCCCTATACACCCCAACATGTCTCTGTCAACATCACCACAAATCAGGCTGGTAAGTTTCTCTAGTTCATTGTTTTATAAAGTGTCAATTGCAGAAGTATGGCATACCACTGAAACAGCAAGGGATGTCTGTATGAATACCGTTCTGAATAGCAGTCTGTTTTTGGATAGATGCACATGTTCATAAGGGTTTACTGTGTTTATAAGTGGGGACATTATGGTATTTGAATTTAATGGTATATGTTTTAATAAGAATGATAAGCATTGACTGCCATTAGACATGAGTGGGGCATCTTCTGTTATTTGAGGTGTGAAGGTAATGAATTTAAGAAATGAGTTGACTGTAGAGAAAACTGAGGCAGAATTTCGGGTCTCAGGTTAGAAAGATTTATAGTTCCAAGTAACAGTGTGTATTCCATTAAAGACAAACTGCAGGAGCACTCACACAGAATAATTGCAGTTATATTCTCAGCTTCACAGTAATAAGTATGTTCATGTGGTGATTCAAACTTCTTAAATTCATTTTGAATTGCCTCTTTGATAAGTTGAGGGAGAAGGACAGTCACGCTAACATGATTTTCTTCTCACTAGCTGGTTTTATTCCACTGTTCACTTTTATATGCCATGACATCTGCTTGTTTTGTTCTTTCAATCATTCCATTTTCATTACTGAGACAAAAACAGCATTATCTTTTGCTCAGTGTTTTTTTTTTTTTTTTTGACTCTTCAGCTAAATATTTTTCTTTTAAATAATGCTTTTACATTTTTCTATTTTGGGGTAAGCCTTATTATTTTGTGGACTTTCTCTTTTTATTTATAACATCTTTATATTTAACTTACTACATTCTGTAGACTTATAAACTTTTCTTCTACTACTTTCTCCTCTCCCTCTTAACCATGCCTCTCAACAGTTGTAATTCAGAAATAGCGTTATCATTTTAGTCCTCAGATTTACCCTTGCTTCTGCTAGATTTGCTGATGCTCCTCATAATGTCAGACCAGTTTATGGGTACATATTTTATTAAATAATTAAACTAAGCCTATACTGAGATTCATTATCACTTTTAACATACTTCACTGCTGTCACTTGCTCTTGTTGGCAGGTGCCCTGACTCCCACCACTCAGATTGCCTTGCAGTGCCAGTAAGCTAACTACCCCACTGAGAGCTCCCTAAACCTAAAATTTCTGTCCATCCCTTCCCTAATGTTAACCTTATGCTAACTTTCAATCACTCCCTAAGCCTAAAATGCCCCTCCCCTCCCTAACCCTAACCATACGCTAACTCCCAATTGCTCCCCAAACCTACAATCTCCCTCCCCACCCTAAACCTAATGTCCTCCTCCCTGTTTCCCTTCCCCACTTACCATTTCTGTGGCAAGACCTTGATAGCATCCAAACTTTGTGGCAGTCGTGTCTCTGTACTCACATTTGGGTTCAAGCAGCTATTTGACCAGGTGGGCAGATGGAGAAACAGCCACTCAAGTCCGTGGCTGCAAGTTAATGGAATTCCAGCAGCTGGAGCTCAAGTGGCAGTAATGGTCCCCTGTAAAAGGCTGGTGCTATGATTTTTTGTAATGCTCAGAGGTTGATCTGCATGTTCTCAACCAGCAGAGTAAGATTTAAACACAATCACAGGACACAATTAATATGTTTTTTCAAGACTGTATGCAGTTTCCTTTAAAGGTGGCTGACAATAAGTTGACAAAAGATTAAGGATGCAAAGGAAAACTTTTCTAGCTATCTTAAGGACATAAATGGATAAGAAAAGAACAATGTTGTTCTGCACATCAAAACGGCTAACTGTTAACAAACCATTCATTCCTTATAACCAGACAGTTTCTTTCCTGCCATCTACCAATGCAGATTAGATTGTTGCTTATTATTCATGTCAGTCAACTGTCATTTTGGTCTGTACCCTTGCAAGGTACTTAAAGTTTTATCTTTCCTTTCTAGTGTATCAAACATTTTATTAATGGTGCTGATGGAGTTTGCATATCCTAAGTAACATTTTTCTTTGGACTTCAACAGAAGTTGAAGATTACCTGCGCTTGTCTTATTCAGAAGGATATTCATTCAGTAATTTTGCTGTTAGGTTTTATTGTGTGGAGAGTGGTTTATAATTCCTGTTGCATTAGAGCTTTAACTATATTAATATTTTAAGTAGTCTAGCCATTGGCTCAGACGCTTAAGGTTTTGAGCTGTAATTCTTCTGGTAAAGGTTTCATTCCCTCAGTCCTCATTTGCCTACTATGTGACCTGGAGCAAGTCATCTTTTAATTCTCTGCAGTATCTCACAGACTGTCTATTTGTTACTGATGAGATGTTGTCCTACAGTCTGGCAGAGGTAGTACTGAAAAATAAGCAGGCCCACAGCCAAAAGATCCCTCTTATAAGGAAATGACATGTGGCTCGATTACTTACTAATATGGTGAAACCATCATACAGTGCTTCAGTTGTAAAATCAACACTACATGCAAGACACTGTATGTTCTGTTAAATTAAAGTGATCTGCTAGATTGAAAAAAAAATGATAATTTTTATGATATTACTTGTACTTCTGGTCAGTAATGCTGTTTATAAAGGGTTGTGACAGAGTTCAGTCTTGTTACAGATGTGATAGAATTATTGGTTATGTTAAGGGAAGTCTTTAGACAGAAATCAAATAGAGCATTTGGAACTTTAGCTTCCTTCATGAAGTTCTAGATATTTGGGCTCTGAGTCTTTAGAGGGTAATTATTAGCCGTCAAGTGCTGATTTAGAAAAGATTACAGGTTGCCAGTTCTATACCTCAGCCTTGAAATCAGCCTAATAATGATTCCCAGGCTCTTTTTATGATATTGGTAAGTGTTATAGAGCAATATACTTGGTTGGATCTGACTAGATAAAAATGCTGCATTTGAAGGGTACATATTTTCGTTTTACTTGCTTTTGTTCAGACTGCGTACAGAATTCCTTGCTACCTACGCATAGTACTTGATTAAGGTGGATTATCAAGATCTATGCTGTACCAAACCATACTTCTGACTCCCAAAAATCATAAGACTTGGTCCAAGAAGTAGTTAATTCTCCCATAACTCCCATCCAACCTGTTATAGTTATTATGCCATGCTCTCAATTTTAAAATTTTCATTTGGTTTATTTTTTCTAATCATGTGAATCCTGAACATGTACAGATGTGTATGCTGCACTATTTGCAGAGCTGTACGTAGTATCATGATTTAACTTTCAGTTTAGTCATGTGAGTACTGTTCATTAAAACCATAAAGGCAATATTTTCAAGCATACCTCATCAAAGTTAGTAATCTGGAGTTGAACTTTAAATGTGAGTGTTGCAGTGTTATACAGCTTTTGATAACATGTCAGCGAAGTCTCAAAAACTGTGCAAGGGGTATCAGCCAGGTTTCACTGATGGTATGTGTAAAACATTCTGTTGAATGTGTCAATAAAAATGTTAAAATTTTGAAATTTTCTGTTCAGTATTTAATAAAAATATTAACATTTTCTTGCATACCTCATATGAATTTGGTGTAACTTTAATGTAAATGGGACAACCAGGAATTATGCAACTGTTACTGATGTGTCAGGCAGGAGTTAACACCATATTTAGGGAACAAAGAAATCCTGACACAGAATTGGCTGAAAACTAAAGTGACAATATAACTTTCAGCTTAGTAAAATTAGCATTTAAGTATCCCTTCAGCCTGTATGTATTGACATTTCCCATGACCTTCAGTGGTGTAGAAGTGAAATGGATGCTCTACAAGCACCAGAGTCTCACATGTTTGCAGACCACTGTCTCAAAGCTAGGGTCTTGGTTATGTTGTAGCTCACATGGGCAGATGTTCACGCTTGAACTCAACTTTGTGTTCACATGATAGGCAAGGTGTGGCAGATCCACTCTCTTCCCACAACTGTACCCAAGTTCAAGGAAGGTAAGAACTGCACTAGAGGGGAGGGAGGGAGGAAGGTAAGTACTGCATTATAGGGGAGGGAGGGAGGAAGGTAAGTACTGCATTACAGGGGATGGAGGGAGGAAGGAAAGTATTGCACTAGGGGGGGAGGAGGTAGGTAAGTACTGCACTAGAGCAGAGGGAGGGAGTGGTGACTGTAGGAGTGCATGGTAGGGTTTCAGGCAGCAATTAGGAGGGAAACAGGTTTAGGGATGGGGACTTTTTAGGGTTAGTGAGTAGGGGGAGTTTAGGATTAGGGATTAAGTAGAAAATTTAGAGTTAGACAACGATCAGGGACTTTAGATTTAAGGATCAGGAGGGAAGTTTAGAGTTAGAGCACGATCAGGGAAGTTTAGAGTTATGGACCAGAAGTAGAGTTTTAGGTTTAGTCAGTGATTTGGAATATTTAGGTTTAGGAAGGGGGTGTGATTGTTATGTTTAGGGAGCAATTGGAGACGTTAGGATTGGGGAGCATGAGGGGGTGTTAGAGCTCTGGTAGGGCTATGCAGTTCAATAGGTCAGGTGTAAGAGGACTAGATAATTAAGTAGGACAGGGTTAGTGGGAGTTAGGGCACTTGTCATTTCGAGAAATTGGCAGTGAGCAAGTATAGCTATAAGCATGCAAGCTCTTGTAGCAGACTCAGGCAACTAATAGGCTTGTAGTGATAATAATGTTTTGTAGTGCTGTCTTTGTGCTCCAGAACCACTGTTACCAATATTTATTCTAATAACACTCTTGTATTTATTGAGAAAAGCATTTAACTGTGAGATTTATTTATATTTTGCCAAAGTTCTGCATATGGTGATTTTTCCTTCTGTGGCAGACAACACCATAGGGGTAGAAAGTATAATTATTTTTAGATACAGAGGCTGCCATGAATTGGTAAAATAGTACAGTTTTCTGCCTCACATGAGACACTAACACTGAGGAAGATGATGAAAAAGAAGTATGGATTTAGAAACTGACCAGTGGATGGGTGCACTGCAGACCATTGTGCAGGCATTGTAGCACTGTGCTGGAGTATATGACAGTGCAGTGAGAACCAAGTCATAGGGTAACACCATCCTTACCTTACATAAGGGCATGAGCTTTGAGTAGTGATCAGAAGAATGAGTTCTTGAATAAAACCAGCAGCAATGAGGTTCCTTCAGTGGGTAGCTGAGCTCGCTTTCCAAAACAGTGAAGAGTATGGTAGTACAGCAGGATTTTGGAGTAATGCCAGTACTAAGTCTGGTTTAGTGGAGTCAGCTGTGCTGTTTGGCATACATAATGAGGATTATTGGCAGGTGTCTGTCATAAGAGGTGTATCAGGCAAGGTATACTGGGGTGGTTTATTTTTTTTACCTCATAGTTGACATTTGCATGCTTTTTCTTCTTTCATTCTTTCTTTTTTGCATTTCTGGAAAATAAATAATAATGCTTGTTATTTTTTCCTTAAATATATTATGTATTGCTTATATTTAACTGCATTTTCCATTATAAATATTAACATCAACTACCTGAGAGGCTATATTGACACAAACATAGATTATATATTTTATTTTTTTTAGTATTCCACTAGCTTCTTTCCATGCTGTATAATTAATTATGTTTATTAACAGAAAATACACAAATACAAAGTTTAAAGCTTTGGAGACTACTTTGCAGGATTTTATTGGCTATGGAGCTCTAAGAGGATCTATATAAAACAGCATTATCAAAATTTACATTTGGGTCCTTTGGAAGTGCTTTCAGCTTTTAGTGGGGACATGGAAAAGACTACCTGCAGAAGAGCTCAAAAGGGGGTTACAGACAAAGGGAACAGACATCTTTTCAAACTGGAAGATACTGAGACTTCCATCCTAAGACTTGCGTTAATGCATACCACAGTTACTTTAATAGAAGAGACGGCTAGCTCTTTGCAGTTGGATGTTGTTACCTATGTTAAATCCATCATGATAAGCCTGCTGATGTTGGAGAATAATGATAGAACTGGCAATAATAGAATCATTGAGTTAAAAGGGGCAAAGCAGCATGAGATCCCGATCACTGCTTCTAAGGACTACATACCTCTCAACCGTTTAGCACAAGAATTCTGGGCAAAGCCAAAAAATTACGTGGGCAAAGGCCACAAAATAGGGATAATTTTTACATGCGCTATTATAAACTTAGAAAGTTGATAGAGTAACAGGTTTTACATTAATGCATTTTCTGAAGGGAACAAGGTCTGAAACTCAAATGTATGTCATTAATAAGTGACTTCAATCCTCAATGATTTGCCAAAAAAACACAAATTTTATGAGCAACAGATCAAAATTAAGAAGTAAAAATCTGTCCATTCTGCAAAAATCTGGCCATTTGAGAGGTACGAAGGATTGCTTTTTTATCTGTTAAAGAGTATGAGAGCAGGATGTTGTTGAAGTTACACGCTGCCTGATTACTTAAGAGTTGGTGAGTTTAAATCTTCAAATGCTGACACCATGAAATGTGTTCCTTTAGTAGCCAGGATGCAGAAAAGATTGATTAATGTGGGATGTAGTATAGCTTTTCTTTCTCTGGACATTTGCTATGAAAGTATGATGGGGAGTCAGAAGCCTGATAAGAACTTTCTTTCCAGGGAATTTTAATTTTTTTACTTTCTTTTTGCTGCCTGGGTGTTTGTTACCTTTGACAGATGGGAAGACCAGACTGCTTCAAAGGCTAGATAGTATCAAAAATGTTAACCGCACTGATGGAAATAGACTGCTACTAAAACCCTTGAGAGTGTAGCTGCTAGTAATGCTGAATGACCACCTTTGGCTATGCCATTTACCTTCATTAATGCTGATACTCAGTTTGTATGGCGCACTCCTTTCTTTCTTTTTTCTCCTTTTTTTCTAGTTTTTCAGCTACTGCCAGGTCATTTTCCTCATAAACAGTATTCCATTTCTATATGTTTAACAGGACAAAATCTGGTATATTTTTATTCTGGGAAGATATTTCTCTCATTAATCAGCAAGGCGAGATGAGATTTAAATAAATACTAGCTATATATATATATATATATATATATATATATATATATATATATATATACACATATATAAATTCAGACTTCTTTTAGGACTAGTAATTAATACTGAGCTAGTAGAAAGGAAATAAAAACTGAGACACTGAATAGATGATTAAGCTTTCGCTCTTATTCAGGTGGAAGAGCTTAGTGTCTGAGTTTGTATTTCCTTTCTACTAGCTCAGTATTAATTACTAGTCCTAAAAGAAGTCTGAATTTATATAATTAAGATTCTTCTAGTGCACAGTGTTTATTTATATATATATATATATATATATATATATATATATATATATATGTGTGTGTGTGTGTGTGTGTATGGGTCCTGGTAACATTGTCAAATGATACTTTGGTTGACATCTGTTTAATCAACCCAATTTGTTTGACTAGAAAGATGGTCGACAGGCATGCAAGATCGACAATCCCCAGGTAATGTACCCATATATATATATATATATATATATATATATATATATATATATATATATATGTATGTATATGCATATATGGGTATATAACAGATAGTCATGCACCCGCAATATCAAACAACTGAATTAGCATAACTGTGTACACCTCAACTAACTGCTAATCAAAAAATAACTTTTTCCACATGCCTCCCTACATACCCCCTGCTAATTATGTTTAGCAGATTTGAGACTGTACAATAGTGGGGAAAGGGCAAATTCCATGATTACCTTTGTTCTCTGATTTCGCACATTAAACAAAAACAAAAAAAGCAAAACAAACAAAAAAAAAACAATATTGTGTGATCAGCTGATTTGCAGTCAACTGGCTTCTTTTCCAGCATGAACACCTGTGTTTTCTATGTATTGAATGAACCCCCCCATATATTTATATATATGCATGTATGTATATATATATATATATATATATATCTATATAGGTTTACTATCATAATGTCGAAATTTAAAATAAAATATGTACTTATTTGCGAATTGTTTCGCCGAACGTACACATTTTTGTATGGCCCTAATGTCGAAAACAAGTGTTAATTGTCGAAAATGACACTCGTGACATTTCCAACAATCAACAGCACTCCCACCCATCCCGTAACTCCCTACCTAACTAGCCTACACTCACAGTTATGCAGGGGGGCAAGCCCCCCTGCACCCCCCACACCCCCCCAACTTAATATTCCAACTCCGAGATCGCACTACAGTGAGGAAAGAGATGTATTTCCCTAACCGCACTGTACCGCGATCCCCTTACATAAGCGAACGTTATAATTGCGAATGCACAGTCCATTCGCAATGATAACGTCAGCTCCTGCCGAACTATGAAGTATTCAAACATATGTTGTTTGAATACTTCATAGCCGTGCAATTGCATGGCGGCATTTTGATAGTAAACCACACACATATATATATATATATATATATATATATATATATATATATATATATATGGGTCTATATCACAACAGCAAATTGTCAAAACTTCGAATGTCATAAAATCGAACCCAAAACCATGAAAGCTGAAAACTCCGAAGACTGAGAACAGCAATTTTTTTCCCAGGGAAATAAATCGCTGTTCCAGTACAAAACGCGAAACACAGGAACACTATAAACTATTTCAAATGTGGTGGGCTTCACCCCCCACACCCCCCTACTTAAATATACCAACTCCGAGATTGCAACACAGTGGAGTAAATAGCGAAGATGCGGAAACGGCCCACCAAATTCTTTCCCTGGGAAAGAATTTGATGTTCTGCGGCTTCAGTATTTTCAGTCTTCGAACTTTCAAGTTCGAGATTTTGTTATTTGAACTTTTCAGCGTTTGAGGTTTTGATATACACCCATATATACATACATAGAGCTATGTCTGTGTCACTCTCTCTCTCTATACATATATATATATATATATATATAAATAGATAGATATAATTATATAAAACCTTAGAAAGAAATATATTTATATCTATATCTATATATAATATATATATATATATATATATATATATACATACATATATATATATATATATATATATACATACATATATATATATATATATATATATATATATATATATATATATATATATAAAGATAGCTACATGAGAGATGCATATTTATAAAGATATACTCACACGCTCACACACTAAAACTTCAGTAATCATTAAATAGACCAAAACCAATAAGTGACTACAGCAATTAACTTTTTCCATCTTCTGAGGACAGATTGGTATCCCATAGGGGATTACATCCAATTTTTGCAAGACTATTAATTATTATGAATGTTTGACATACTTTCTAGTGTAGAAGTAACTGTTTCAAAAGCTAGTAATTGTTTGACTTTTGGCAAAGAAATTCCACATAAAGACTGTCACGAAATGTGCCTTTTTTAGCTCAGACCATTGCACAATGTGGACTTCTGTCCCCACAATGCATTGTTTACCACAAGAATGATCTGTTGTTGCCAATGGTCTTTCCATGAATTTGCTGAAAAGAAAGTGGCATCAGCAGGGTTCAGGGCTGATGTGGCATTGGTCAAGGCCTCTGGGAACCTACCTCCTAAAAAAGAAGCATTTGATAAAAGGGAAAAGACAAAGGAAACTGAGGATGTCATTGACCTCATGGTTTCTAAGGTCTAGTGATTCTGTTCTAGAAGAAGCACTTCTAGAGCCACTGACTATAAAAACTGTTATGTCTGTGGCCTGCAGTATGACCACTCTACAGGTGATTATGCTTTAAGTAGCTGGCATGTTGTCCTGGACTAAAATTTCAGATGCTCCATCAGCAGCCGCAGATTCTTTTGCCATGATGGCCTGCATTTTGATAACTGAAGGGGAAGGTAGGATCCCTAAAATTTTTGTATCGGAATAGATTCCCAAAGATGATATTGAGTTCTGAGTTACCCATCCAAGACTCAAGGCCTCAATGTCATTTCCCCTGCATATAGTAGGCATAAGGCACCAAAACCTAGGCAGGTAGAGCACAGCTTGCCATTGTCAAGACTGGGCAGGGTCTCAATTCATCCCCATGTGCTCTTCTGCCTGAGACATAACAGATCAGTTGTTTGAAACCTTAAAATCCCATTTGAAATCTTAGTGGCCTGAACCAGACATGCCATCATTATCAGGAGTTCCTTTAAGAAAAGAGAAGCATATAATCCCTGAAGTTGATTCTGACTCCACAGATTATATGGCTGGTGAGCAGATTTCCATCAGCAGAAGACCTTGACTCTGACACTGAAGATAGACAGTCCTCTGTTTCTCTCCAAGAAGACTTCCCATTTGAAGATACAGTCACCAAACTGAAAGCAGCCTGTCAGTGTGATGCCAAGGAGTACTCAGAAAGTCAGAAATATATAATTCATAGGTCTCCCTGAACCAAGGATCTTCCTAGAGATCCTGGATGATGTCTTTGAAAATGTATTTCTGGAACTTGACTCCCATGCCCCTACTCCTGTGAAACCTGACTGTTTCTACAAGGTCAAAGATTCTCACAACTATTTATATGGAGTATCCTTTAGCTGATCCAGATTTTTTGTTCCTGTATCCCAGAAACGTGTGCAGTTTTGGTTCCAGCTAGGAATCGCATCCCAAATGAAAAAGTTATTAGATTTCCAGACAGATTTGGGAAAAGGTGTACTTGGCTGCTATCCTGGCATTTATGGATTTAAACTGCCAGTCCCACATGTTCCCTTATCACCAGACCTTGTTGGAGCACATAAGGACCAAGGTGGAGGGGATTAAAGATAAAAACATGAAACGAGTTGCTGGGCCTTTGTAATATTTCCTGCCAGTTGGACAAGCACTCCAAGAAGGGCAGTTATGATGCATCTTTCAAAGCAGCATTCACAAAGTCAGTCATTAGCAGACATGCCTGGCTGAAGACTTCTCCCCTTCCATGCATTGTAAAGTCAGGGATCCTTAATGTCCCCTTATAGAAGGATTTCATCTTTGGAATCCATGCACAGGAAGTGTATAAAAATGTTGAATGGTAGAACTACCTAATCTGTTAATGCTGAATTTTTCAAAACTTTGTGCCTAGGTACAGTAGGAACTTCCCTAGCAAGATCTGACCCAGTAATCACAGGTAAGAAACCATCAGGATTGGAAAATGAAAGAAAGGTATGCTTAAAAGAAACAGGCATGCTAGACACACGAAGAAGCCCAGAGTCCATCAGGACCAGGAACTCCATTAGAGATCAGCCATGGCTTAAAATAGCTTCTTCTCCCACCTGCTGATGCTTTCAGATCTCTTCTGTCTACACGTTTAGAAGAAGAAGATCACTACAAGAGAAAACGTGGTGTTCTTAGCACCCATGGCTACATACATTCTAATGGTGTCCTGGGTATGCCTTCATATAAAAATGCTTCAGTATTATTTAGAAAACAGATGGAGCCAACAGTAACATTCCCTTGAAAACCTTTATTGCCCTTCTGTTATCTTTCAGCAGAGAAATCTCATGAAGGAACCAGCATTGTCTCATGAAGTAGGAGATGCCCTTCAGAGAAAAGCAGCACAGTGTGTGTGTGTTTGGTGTGGGGGGCACTGCTATCAACTATGCAAATATCCATGCGAGCCTGGAAAATAGCACTGCAGGGGAGAATATCTCTAAAGGCAACTTACCTCTCTTCAGATCACAGTGTTATAGCAGACAAGCTGAGCAGAACATATGTAGGCCAGCATGAATGGATGCTTCAAATCGACATAATGCTAGTTCTAGCAAGTGGGTGGTATGTGGCACAGATAGGCATTTGATGGCACTTGATGGCTTCTCATTTAAACAGGCAGCTGAGACAGTTCTGCATAAGGTTAGCAACTCCAGGACTTGGGATAACAGATACCTTCTCCCCAGACAGGTCATGGTTGTTTCTATATGCCATCTCTCCCATATTCTTGATCTTCGGGTCTTGAAAAATGTCCAGGAGGAGGAGATCTTCATAGCTAATTTTTGATTGAGGCAGCACTGGAAGCCTCTCCTGTTTGACATGGGAAGACTCAAAGTCTTATCTAAAAACAAGTGGTCCTTACTACATCCCAGCTTGAACATACTAAGGCCGACTGCCTGGATGATCTCACAGTAATCCCAAGTCAGCACAGATATCTAGAGGACATGCTAAACATTATGAAGGAGGTTAGAAAGCATAGTACAGCAAAATTATACCTAGCAAATTGTAAACAATTATCCTTGTAGTGCCACTCATGGGAACTAGAAATGAATGGCACTAGACATGAAATACCTGTTAGGCATCTAAAAATACATTCAAAAAAGTACTCTCTCCTTTTGCTTCAAATTGTTTTTATTCTAGATCTTCTGTTAAGTAGTTTTTGATAGCAGTGAATCAACTTAGGCCACCTAAAAGACTAATGGCTCCACCACAGGATTTTAGTTATGTGTTAGAGTAACTGACAGTGCCCCATTTTGAATGAGCAGCTTCATTATCTATTCTTTTCCTCTCCTAGAAAATATTGTTTTTGGTGGCAGCCACCTCTGCTAGGCATGCTTCAGAGATGGAAGCACTTATGTAAAGAGATCCGTTCTTAGTGTTCCATCAAAATAGAGTGGTCATGCATACAAATTCTTCTTGTATGCTTAACTCATTACATCCGAGTGATGCCGCCAGGTGCATCTGCAGTTAACTCCTACTGACGCCGCTAGGCGTCAAATATTATTTGTTCATATTTACATCAATAATTCCAAATCTATCCTATGTACAAGGTTTTACAGGATATCATCTTAAAGCTTACACAATGGCAAACTCAGCTGCATTAATATTTGACCTCTGTGTAGTGCAAGTAAAGAGATATTAACTGTTGTTTTTATGATATTTATGTAGATATAATTTTCACAATTTTGTTCTAAATATTTCAAGAACCAAGTGACACAGATGGAACTCCTTAGACTCATATGAAAGCTCTTAGACAGATGAATAAAATGCTGCTGACAGTATGTGTGTAACCTAAGTGTTTGCTGAGATATTGTACGTTGTTTACAAAATATTACAAATATAATAGTCACTGTGTTTACTGTGACTTATAAAATTCAGTTTAAGATCTATAACCTAAAGAATACTATCACTATAAAACTAGTTTGTGCTGAAGAGTTTGGTATTAATACTTCTTTCATAACCCATATGGTTTCAGATATATGAACCTTTGTTTGAAATGTGAGGACATAATTTGATTCTGCCAACAGGCTTAGGCTCCACCCATTAGAAGTTACAGACAGTGCAAACTTCCTGAGCTCCACTGGAGTGAATGAGTGCCTACTGAATTGTTCTTAAATCAGACCATTGAACCTCAAGTTTTCTACCAAAATTAAAAAATTCAGTAGACTGACCTTGACACTTCATGGATGTATACAGCAGGCAGCTGTGATTCTGCATAACCTAGAACAGAAGAATTCGAAAAAAAAAATGATCAGCGACAGCTATTAGTCTGCTTTGCAAAAGGGGAAAGAATGAAATCCTGTAAACAAAACCTTTTCCAGCAGCTAGGGAACTGCGTTGCCTTTTGCTGCTGACATCATGGGAAACCTGATACCAGGCTGCTTTAAAACATACTGTACTAGAGCTACAGATGCCACCAATGCTTTCCTTAGGGAAGTCTCCACCAAAGCATTCATGAGATATTAACCTGGTCCTCTAGGCACACCTTTTCTAAGCATTACCACTTAGGAGCTGCAGCCAGGAACAGGACAGGATTTGCCTCTGCTATCATGCAGGGATGATCTCCAAAATATTGCTCCATCCCTTCCTTCACCACCCCCGGGAACCTTCCCATTAATGAAGACTGTAGCAGTGAATACTGTGATAATCATAGTTCACTTATGTTAAAAATGTACCATAGTTGTAGATGTTTAAGTAGTTCACTGTTGCTATCCATGTTCCCTCACAATTTCCCCCTTCTTTTCTGACACCTTCTCCTGCAGTTGGGCTGGCAACCCTATTTGCTATCCCTCCCCTTTTTTACTATACAGCAAGTCGGTCATTCTTCTCTGTCCCACTTGAGTCTCTAGATTGGGCACTTTAGTGGTGGGGGAGACCTGGTTGGTGCTGGAGTTACCACTTCTTCTATCATTTTCTGGTGTCAGGGGGATTTTTCTCCATTTTGATGTGGCAAGACATTCTTTACGCTACTGCTGTCTTCTCACCAAAAGCAGGACATCAGGCAAAGCCATCGGAGAGGGAAGAGCTTTGGAAGACTTACTAGCTACAGGCTAATGGGGAGGCAGAATATAGCAATAGTGAAGACTGCAAAAGAGAAACTACTCAAACATCTACAATTATGGTAAATTTCAAAGGTAACTGCTTTCTGGAGGTAAAAATGTCTGCCTTTAAAATATTCTAGTCAGAATTTAAAAATACTTAAGGATTAAATCTGAATAAACCATTTGGATTACAAATGCAGTCATGCCACAGAAAAACGAGATATTCCAGAAGGACTTCTCATATGGCTACTATTACACATATCACATTTTTTTTCTACTTGTGTGATATGTTTATACGTTATCCCTTTCAAATGAGCCCAAAAGTCTATAAATGGGCTTCTCTAAGAATAGATGTCTCTTTGTAGCAATTTCCTTGAAATATGTGCTAATTAAACAATAATAATGATATGCGTACAAGCAATTAAATAGCACAGAAAACATCTGACTGCACAGATTGCAAATACATTTTCTTCTTAGCCCACATTCACTAACCTCTCCATAGTGAAAATAATTAAACAAGCAGTTTATGGCTACTATAGAGAATAAGTGCAATTCTTTCTCTAAGAGAATAACACTGGATATCAGTTAACGATATTATATTATTTTTAGATGAAGAAAAAATGTCGAGGAAATAATGAAAATAGATACTTCTGTCTTTTTTATTATAATACAACATACGCATGAGAAAATAGCCACACTATTATTCACTTGTTGCAGGTATTTTAAAGGCCTCCCAATCCATCTGAGACCAATAAACTAATACCACCTTAAATAAAAATTTGTATTAATGTAAACACAAAATAAGCTATATTTACTGAAGTAAAAGCCAAGTAGATTAGACATTCTGATTTGTTAAACAGCAGCTCAGATATGGCTACTGTTTAACTGTTTTTCAATGGCTGCTTGGGTTGTATTAATCACCAGCTTCTATCAATTACATTTCAAGTATAAAAATTGCTGAGAAATGCAAGACACGCTGTACTTTTAAAATACTGCTACATATAAGTCTCCTAATGGCTGCAAATTTAAAACTAATTTTATATGCAGAACATAAATAACATTGTACAAGATATATGAAATTTAGATTTTTTTCCTGTTTCCAGCTTCCACTGATGCATTAAAAACACATTAACGTTGAGAAGGCTGTCACCATTCAGCAACTTTTATTAACAAGAAATGCAAACCATCTTTCTTCAGGGCTATTTACTTGAAACCTGTTGCATGGCAGACTTTGAATAGCAAAAAAAAAATCAAAATTTAATAAAATGACCATGCAGATATTCGGTGATCACTGAACACATTGTCATGTGAAGTAAATGCTGCCTTTTGTTTGCCCCTTCATACTGGACTCCCTTCTATGAAAAGGAAAACGTATTCTGGCAAGCCATGTGAAACATTTTGTAGCAGAAGCTCTATATAAGGAGGTATCTACATCTCTTTGAAAAATCAAACTGCTATCATTTAAGTGAATGTGTACACTTCATAGCATTGGAATGTGCTGGATCTCAGCATATTTGAGAAGAAAAACATTAATCAGCCACTGTGAGTGAGCTATCAGAAGCTCTAAGCCTTAAAGGGGCCTATAGGCCATTTTACTTATATATTTAATGTGTAGATGTGAATGGGTTGCTACTTGAAGAAAATATCTCTTCCTGGACTCAGATCAGTTTAGCTGTAGAAAAATCTGAAGGCAGTTGTCTACACTCTGGAATTGTACTTAGATTTTCATTTGTTTACAAAAGGAATTCAATTGTTGCTACATTATGTGAGAGAAACATAGGAATTAATTTCTTCCATTATTTTAGAAAGTGAATTGAAACCTGTTTCTCTTTAGTTGGAGAAATATCTGGCTTCACGTTATCTCATTGGCTGAGAATAATTCTTTATTAGGTTATCTAAGTTATTAAACATTAAACTTTCTCTACAAATGCCAAGGTAATACCCTCTGAACCAACAGGATGAGTTGTTCATACTGGTTTTGCCATACTTGATATGTCCTGAAGAAAACATACTGTCTGAAGCGGCTCGGTGATTATGTAGTCATAGCTGTCACTTTCAACATGTTGGAGTCATTTTCCCCTTCTAAATACAAGGCATTTTAGCATTATCAGCACATAACTTATTTGAGATAACTGCTAGTTAAACTTTATATATTTTATCTTGTTTACAGAAAGAAAAAATGTAATTGATACCACCTTTATCAAGAAAATCTTGCATAAATGCTAAAAGGAAAACTAAATTTATGAGGCATTTTTTTGTTAAAAATTATTTTATTGCATTTTCCAGCTAAGAGCATTTAAATTTGGACCTTTTCTGACACCTTCATTGCCATCACAACAGATTTTGCTAAAAAGCTGAGAGAATATCTGTAATCCAATCAAAGTGCTATTTCAGATGTTAAACCATGTACAGTTATTAAAATAGCCACTTGAATATTATTAAAGAGAAGTAAAGGGGAGAATGGAAAAGATAATTGTAGGAAGTAACACACAGAGATAATTTAGGATGTGAGGAAAAAGAGGCAGAAGGAGTGTAATAAATAGGGTGTGACAGCAGAAAACATGGTTGATAGATGATGGTAACTTCAAAAGGTTATTGCAATATCACTGCAATATGTGAAAAATCACACAGAAAGGCAAACGTTAAATGATATTATGCTTGTAATCCCACTAATTCTGGAGCAATTATACAGTTGCATTTTAAATATATTTATCCTTTGGTCAAACAAGTTCAGGAAGATCATTCCAATAAGTTAGTATATAGGGAAAAACAGCATTTCCCAACCTGTTGTCGGATTTGACTGAGCTTAAAATAAATATGTGAAAACTTTGAACAGAAGAATAGTACATTTAATTGTTTTTCAGTAGAAATATAGCAAAGATGCTGAGAATTTTTTCATGCGTGCATGTGCATACACACCTGTGTATACACACGCACACACACTAATCAGGGCTAGTGTTTTACAAACTATTACCTCCTGTCAGAGAAACAGCTTATCTTAAGTGGGTTACAATTTTCATGATTTCTCAATGTCAGTACACAAATTTAAATTTAAAATATTGACCCTCCAGGAAGTAAGAGTCAGGAGAGCTGCACCAGATGAAGAAAGGGAAAAGCAAGTCAATGGATTCAGTGCTAGTTGAATATCTGCGAATGATGTGTCATGCCAGAATGTAATTCTGGATTATCAGCAAATAATGTATACCTTTCTAAAAAAAAAAGAAGTATACATCCATTAATATTACTGTGACTTATGTACCAGTGGAGTTTGACTATGACTGAGGGGACTTAGTAAACTTTAAAAGAACTTTTCATGTGCATTGAAAGAGAGAAGTCTGCTTTCTATTACACGGTGAGGTCATGGATGAATAGATTTGCTTGTGTTATTTCATTTAATAAGAAAATGTACCGGTTTGGAATATTAGCTTCAGTCCTTTTTAAGTTATAAGTCTGGTTTAGGTCCAGATCATAGCTCTCAAACTGGAAACATCAAAAATCTGGACAAAGACCTACGGAAAGTAGTTAGAACTGGCCAAAAAATCGGGACACTGATTAACATAACATTTGCATACATAATCACGTAACCATGCCTACTACGATGGAATTGTGGGAAACAAACATGAAGATTGAAATCACTAATTAATAATAAATAATGGCAAACATTTGAATATCAGACTTTATATCCCTCAGTAAATACATAATAATACAAAACCTGTTATACTTTACAATTACCTGAGTTTACAGGAGCAATATTTAAATTCTGTCCCTATTTTTGGGCCTTTGCCCCACCATTATTTTTGGCTTTGTCCAGATTTCTTACTCTGAGAAATTGAGAGGTACGGGTATAAACTTATTTAACTACATCTATCACATTTTTTCTTTTAAATCTAAAATCTTTAAATTGTTTCATCATCTCTTAAAAGGGAGGTCTGAACCAAAATACAGCATTCAGAAAGTAAAATGAGACCACAGATGTTTACAAGCTGTAAGCATATTGCAAGAGTTAAAACCAAGTGCCCTACTTAATTCTTATGAAATCCAATCACTTCCTTATCAAACAGCTAGGAGTCACTCCTGACTGAGTCACTCACAAGGAAATGCGAGAAGATATTCACACCAGGTACCAAGGGATTGCCTCCTTAAACCAAATTTCACATTTGTTTACATGGTGAAATGAGGCTGATGCTTACAAGTAAAAATGAAATGCACACCTAAAGGCAAAGGTATTAGCAACACCCCCCTCCACACACACACACACACACACACACACACACACACACACACACACACACACACACACACACGGGTGCGCATACACATGCACACACACACACACACACACACACACACACACACACACACACACACACACACACACACACACAGTGGCACACTCTGCTATGGATTTTCAGTGTCAAATGGACTAAACACGAGTTATAAGGGTAAAACATTCTATCTACAGGTGATACTTCAGAACAGTTAAACAGCAGCAAGAAATCATCAGCTTTTCCATCTGTTAAGGTCACACTTCTGACACTGGCCACAAACTTGTAATTTTTTTACAGTAAACATAAATGATGTGGGGGGGGGGTGCACAGAAAGCAATGGTCCAGTTTCATAAGTCCCCCGTATACGACTCTATCAAAACACACATTATTTAGCAAGAAAGTAGCTATTTTCTGTCTTAACTAATAAACAATGGCTGCAAAGTAAGCACTGTAATAAATGTAGTTCTGACTTCCTCTTTCCTTCCTACTTATAACACAAATAAACACTAAAGAAACACCACACGATGCAAGTAACTGACATAGTATGCAAGCACACATAGCCAAACTGACAGTGTACTTGAACTAAGGAGCTGCGTGGTTAGAGCGTGATTCTAAATGGTGATAATCTTTACACAGAAAATCAGATGCAAAATGAAACAGAAAGTAGACAAAGTATTAACATTAGATGCTGTGAAACAAAACCTTGAAGTAAAATCGGACTAAATAAGCTCCAGGTTTTGCATAACTAAACATACATTTTTTTGGCTAAAAGAATCAAAATGAAATTATACCAGTTCACTGTCTATTTTCAGCTGCATCTGCATTCAGCACATGTAGGATGGATAGCAGGAGACTACCTGCCATCCTTACTTTCTTTACAAGAAACATGTAGCTGTCCCCCTTGGAACCACTTGATCATTCCACTTTTAAAGTCACTTTCATTGACCATATCAAAAGACTCACTTGCTCCACTCCATCCGCTGCTTTACAACAACTCCCCGGAGAGGTTGTGCAAGTCTGATTTATATCCCATGAAAAGCACTAGGTGTGGCAGGTACCCCCTATGGCCCAAAGGTGGCGTGCACATTTTCCATCTGCTGATAAGCCTGCCTCTTAGAAAATGCTTTAGAATACTTTTGTATATGGAGCCCCTCATGCTAGCTCATGGCTGACAAACGTTGGAAATGTAGTTGAGTAATGAGCAAGTAGAAAATGTAAGATCTGCGACTTGGTTTGCATTTTTAGCCATCGCATCTATTTTGCTAAAGTATGGTCGCACCACTTGTGTGGCTTGCTAGTAGTGAACTTATTGGCTTTGCTGTTGTAGAGTTGAGGGGCACCAGATTGGGGAGTGACCTGGTTACCAGATGAAATGGCTATGACTCTGACATCATGCAACAAGTGTCATCACCTTTATGGTCCCTAACCCCAGGACTCCAACAGTAATCCATTAAAAAGCTGCATTTTTTTGTTTGGTCCACCTGGACCTCATTTTTATGGGCCAGCCACGAGTAGCCAGTGTTAGCGCCAGGTCTACTAGCTACTTTCCAACCCTACCAAACTTACTCTGTTTTCACTGGGGTCAGCCTATATAGTATATATGGTATAGCCTGTGGGTATTCTGGGGAGTTGTCTCATCTGTACTTCCATCCAGGGGGTTATGACATACCCACTCTCTGTTTCCCTACCTCCCAATGCTCATTGATTACACAGCTCCCTACTTTGGACCATGCCTGCCCTTATGGAGTATATCAATGAGTGCCCTCCAACCTTGTATGGGAATGCCTATCCCTTCCCTGCCACTCTGTCAGTCACCCAAGCCACTATTCAAACCCGGATCTACTGGGCCATAGTCAGGGCTTTATCCCTGTACTCTACTAAAGTGGTGTCCCATTCCAAGACTATTAGTGTAAAAAAATAAATCTTATATCCATTTTAAACTTAACACCCCAAATGAACCCATAGACACATATCTCCAAAACAGTCCTACTTTCCAACAGTACAACATAATAGTATGCATAGTGTCTATGTAGTGATTACATAAGCAAATCAAAAACGTCTTTGTGGTTTCTCCTGTTTATATCAATTTACAACTAACAAAGCTTTGGCATTGTCAAGATTGCTTGTATGAGCTGCCTATTTCTATATTTCATAGCTGAAACTCATTAATTGTTTTCCATTGCCATGTTCTTTTCACCTCGGTCTCTAAATATTTTACTTTGTTTTTTATTATACCATTGCTGCTATGTACAGTGAGACATTTACTTCAACATAGCTGGGAAATGTGGGGAAAGGAACTTCACCATGGAATCCACTGCCCATTAAACTCACTGAGAGGAAGTCATAATGCAGGCACTACTTTGATGAGACCATGTTTTGGCAGTACTGTAAGGGAAAGAAACTACATTAAACTTAGGCCAGCAACATGGAATCAACTATCCAGGGAAATATGTCCTCAACTAACATGGATACTGTGTTCAAGTGGTGGATGAAGGGGATTTATTTAAAAAGGTATATTACAATAGCACTAAGGTAAATGGTCAAATATAAAACAGCTGAATGACAGAGCCAGCAATCATGACAAATTTTAAACTTAAATTTGTTCCTCTTAATCAAAAGCAGAGTAATCTCAAGAGTTTAATTAATTATATATGTGTTAGAAGAGTTGCATTGGGTTGGTTCATGTGGGCTGACCCCAAAGAAAAGCACATCTAGTCATTCTTCTGACTTTTCTGTCTGAAGGAAACAGACTCAGAAATAAGCTAGAATTGTAACTAATGCCTCCAAAACAATTGACATCAGAAAAAGACAAGTCTCTTTTATCCTCTGCTAGACACTTATGGAAAACAATATAACAGTTAACTCGAGAGATCACAAACACAAAGCACAAGGTCCATAACCCAGCCTGTGAGTTGAAAAAAAACTACATTTACATCTTCCTACAGAAACCTCCTTCTAGAAGCTATTACTACTCTGGAGAACTAATTTTTGTCCCGTATCCCTCTCCAGTAATCATTTAATGGTGACAACCTCCACAGCTTTATCGTCTGGCCTAGTACTGCCCTGCATTCTACTTTAAGCATCTAACTGACAAAGAAAATCAATCTTAGTTTGTAAAACTAAACACCACTTCTGGAGCACCATTTAAACAAATTATACTCTTATCTTCATAAAAAGAGCAGCATCTTCTATTGCAAAGCCTCTCCCTCATATCTAAAGCCTATCACTTACTACATCCCCAGTCCTAGCATCCTTCAGGCACGCAGTCAGAATCAAGCTACTCAAAGTAAGTGCAGCAAAAGATTTCAAAAACCTATATTGTTCAATTGTTCATTAATTCCTGTGTAAACACTAAAGGCCATTTAGAGCACAAACTCATCAATGAATGTACATACCCTGGGACCCAATTGGGTATCAAGTTGTTATTTTGATTATCTGCTAAGAGGAAGACTGATGAACAATTAAAGGAACCCTGTCCCAAAGTTAAACCCATGACTGAGTTAAATAGTTTTCTCTTAAGACTGTCCTTCACTCCTCAATTCTGTAAGTAAAATGGTTAATATGCTTTATTATATTAGGCCATTTCCTAACCTGTGTCCACTAACGAAAACATTTGAAAAACTCTTACACAAGTGGGTATTTAATCAGATAAATATCTACGGCCTCCTTTGTGACAGACAGCATAGCTTCTGTAAGGCCTTCAGCACTATGGCTGCATTTTATACTGCCACCAACTCAATTTACAGTATAAACAGCATCCTATTCACTGCCAGTCTTCTTATAAATGTGACAAGAGTATTTATTACTATGATTCCCACTCTTCTGTTCAAGAAACTACATAAACTCAATTTTAGACTAAGTACTAGGCAGTGTTTTTAAAGTGATCTCGAAAACTAAATTATCCAGATCCACAATGATATCCTGTCTGATACAGGTACATTGAGTACTGGAGTACCCCAGGGATTAGTTCTTGGCCCCTTACTGTTTTCATTATCTATAAATGACTTGTTGTATGACCTATTACATATCAACTTAATTGTATGCAGATGATCTACTGCTTTTATTGGCAAATAAAACCCTTTCCAAACTTCAAAACACTTTAACAGGACAGTTTCACTAATCTCTCTGGTTAGTTAACTAACTATAGATTAATACTTAATCCCTAAAAATCTAGTATTATGATATTTGCTAATCTTAAAAAACTGGCCAGTCTTAACCGAAAGCTACCAGGCTATACCTCGTATCATGCTTTTCGGCCCCAAAACTCAGGCCAAACCAAAAAGGGAGGGGGAGTGTCCATATTCATCAAGGACACCCACACCTCCAGGTTAGTGGCAAGACATGAAGCATCAGAGACCATCCAGGTGCAACTAACCATAGGCAAAACTGCTATACAACTGGTAGCATGTTACAGACCACCCTCCCAATCTCAGAAACCCCACTCAGCCTTCCTGAAGACATTGGAGGATATGAATGTCTCACCAAACACCATCATATTGGGAGACTTCAACTACCCTAACATAGACTGGGTACATTATTCTAGCCCAAACACCCTAGCCCAAAGGTTTCTGGAATTCATAAATTCAAATGCAGTGGAACAGCTAGTCACCTCTCCCACAAGGGGAGATAATATACTAGACCTGATCATCACAAACATGGGGACAAAGTGCTCCACACCGGAAATATACCCCTCACTAGTGAGATCTGACCACAAACTAATCACCCTGGATATACATATCCCACCTCCACCCCCAACACAAAAGACTACAGTGAAAAACTTCTCAAAAGCCGACTTTACACTTCTTAAAACTGAGATGGTATCCTTTAAGCCCACTGGGCCAGTGGAAACCACATCCCACAATGCAGAATCCTTCACAAATGCTTTCTACAGACATCTCCAAGAATGCATGGATCATGCAATCCCAAATAAAACCAAGACCCTCTCCACCAAGGGCAGGCATCCTGTCTGGTGGACCCCAGTCATAAACAAATTGTATAACAAAAGAAGGAAGCTACTGCACGACAGAGCAAAATCCCATAAAGAGAAGGCATCTCTGATCAGCACTAGTAGAAAGCTACATTCTCTCATAAAAACATCCAAGGCCAACTTTGAGAAAAAAATTGCTATGGACACTAAAGATAACCACAAGGCCTTCTTCAGCTATGTTAGAAACCTGGGCGGAAACCCTCAGATATGTTCAGAGTTAGTTCACAATGACAAAAAATACACTGAACCCACAGATATTGCCAACATTCTAGCAGACAGGTTCAGTACAAATTTCTCCCCTGCCTCACCCCCAAAAGAAGAAATACTTATCCCAGTTGAATGTAACCTCCCTGTCATCTCAGATGTCCAGGTGAGAACCGCCCTCAGCAAAGCTAAAAACACAGCATCAATGGGACCTGACGGTATCCCGGGTTGCATGCTACGTGAACTCCAAGAGGAGCTAAACCCGCACATAAAAATGCTATTTAACCTTAGCCTTACTACAGGATATGTACCTGAACACTGGCTTACAGCAACAGTTGTCCCACTCCACAAAGGAGACACCTCTACAGACCCTGGTAACTACCGCCCCATAAGCTTAACCAGCCTGGTCTGCAAAGCTATGGAAAGAATCATTATGGAACTCATAAACAGAGACATTGGGGACTTACAGACACTTGATCCCATCCAGTTCGGTTTGTAAAGGGCAGATCCTGCCTTTTGAACCTGGTTGACTTTTTCAAAACAGTCACTAGAGCCATTGACGAGGGCAAAGCAGTCCATACAGCCTACCTGGACTTGGCTAAAGCTTTCGACACAATACCCCACTCTGGCATCATAGACAAGCTCAACAGCTTAAATGTAAATCCATATGTCACAAGATGGGTGGCAAACTGGCTAAAGGATAGAACCCATAAAGTCAAAATTGCTGGAGCCATGTCAGACTCAAAGCCAGTCACAAGTGGTGTCCCACAGGGCTCTGTCCTGGGACCCCTCTTGTTCAGCATTTATTTCTCAGATGTGAAAACAAACATGGGAGGGCTGTGGCTGACAAAGTTCGCACATGACTGCAAACTAGGTGCCATAGTCGATACACCAGCTGACACATACATCCTACAGAAAGGCCTCACTGAAACGGACAACTGGTGCCAGAGTCATGGCCTTAAACTAAATGCCAAAAAATGTATAGTCATCCCCTTTGGGAAAAACAAAGTACTCACAAATTATCACATAGACAGTAACCCACTGAGTATGGAAAAAGTAATCAGAGACCTGGGGACCTAAGTCGATAGTGACCTCTCATTTGACACCCACGTTGCCAAAGTGGTTAGAAAGACTTTCTACCTTGCCCACCTTATCATGAAGGGATTCACATCCATATCAAAGGAGGTCATTGTACCCCTATACTCCTCCCTTATCAGGCCCATGATTGAGTGCAATGCCCCATTTGGTATGTACCTCACCCGGCAGTTGCAACAGCTAGAGAGACCCCAAAAGTATCTCACCAAGAGGATCAAGGGTCTCCAACATATGTCATATCCTGCCAGACTAAAGAAACTCCAGCTCTATTCAGTAGCATACCATCTGCTCAGAGGTGATCTGTGCCTGACGTACAAGGCCATGTCCAATCAAGAATTGATGGACATGCTCCACCTCAAAAAATCCAAATCCATCAGAACCACGAGAGCTAAAGATTTAAATCTCAGCAGAAATATGAATAGGACATGCTGGAGGGACAGATTCATAACTCAGAGGCTTCCCATACTCTGGAACAGAATCCCAGTTCATGTTGGGCAGAGCCCCTCACTGACTCTCTTCAAGAGAAATCTTGACGAGTGGATGGGAGATCGTAGGTTTACCTCCACAGCACACGATAGTCACAAACAAGAAACTTTTAATGAAGCTTTCAGGTTTACACCCTTCATCAGCATACAAAATCACAACACATTAACACATTTAAATAGAGGACCATTATAATCACATGATCAAGCCAGCCATTCAGATCGTAGGTTTACCCCAGGGGTCATCTCTGTGTCACTACTAGACAGAGGCACAGTAAACTAATTCTATTATGTAAGGAGGTCTTCATTGTGTCACTACTAGACAGAGACACAGTATTCTAAATCTATACTGTACACCTTTGTACCATTACATGGGGTGGCGAAAGCCACATCACTATGCCTAGGCTTATAAATGCCCCAGGGCAGATAGCCTAGTACCACACTATGAAACTATGAAACTATAACTCAAATAATTCAATATTTATGTTATAGAGCAAAAATAGGAAAGTACCTTTATCTTGCCTTAAAGTTCTGAAGGCATACAGTCAACAAGTGAAAACACTTCCACAACTAAAAAAGTTGCTACAAAATTTTCATACCTATTATCCACAATTGCAAAGCAAACAATAGTTAGAAATGTTCAGTTTTCCAAAACTTAATATGCTCTACCGTCATTAACACTTCACTGTACCAGCAATGCACAGAACACACAAAAATTTACATGTATTGGATAACAAAATCTATTGTTTTGTACTTCTAACCATCAAGCATAACAACCTCTGTAATGTCTTAAAGCGATTTAATTGGCTACTGGTTACTAGCCCAGCTACAATTCTGCTTAGACTCATTTATTCAGAATGATCAGGCTTGGTCAATACCCTCTTCCCCTACTAAAATTTCTCTTAAAAATAAGAGAACCATCAAACCCATTGAGTAGTCAGAATGTAGGCACTATGTTTATGAGATAATGTGTTAGAACTACAGTAGGGGAAAAGAACTTCACTAAACTTGGACCAGCAATATGAAATGCAGGGGCGGCTCGTGGCATAGGGCTGCCGGACTGCAGCCCCCTCAAAAATAAAAAAGCAAGAAAAACAAATGAAAAATAAAAAAAAATAAAAAAAAATATTTTTTTAAATTTCGCGGACTTCGCGCATGCGCATAGACCGAGTCCCGACTTATCGGTCTATGCGCATGCTCAAGGCAGCCCGGCCGTCCCCATAGAGGGACACAAGGAGACGTCTGTGCACTTTTACAGTGCACAGACCCGCCAGGAGTATAGGACGCGTCCGGACTGCAAGAGGAGCAGCAGGGACTCGGGACAGAGCCTTAGGGATCTCGTCGGCGTCGGGAAGGAGCATTGGGATCTCGCGGGTCTGCAGTATTGCGCGGGAAGGAAGGAAGGATGTATGTACGGACGTATTCATTCAGGTAAGGTGCCTTTTTATTTTTATTGAGTTTGTGCTTTTTAATTTACAATGTGTGTGTATGGTGCTTGTGCTTTACTGGAGTTTGTGTATGGTGCTTGTGCTTTACTGGAGTTTGTGTATGGTGCTTGTGCTTTACTGGAGTGTGTGTGTGTGTGTGTGTGTGTGTGTGTAAATGCCCCAGGTGCTTATGGTGGTGTGGTAGGGAATCATACCTCTCAACCTCTTAGAGCAAAAAATCTGGACAAAGCTAAAATGATGGGGGGACAAATAGGGCAGATTTTAAATATTGCACTTACAAACTTAGAAAGTTGAGAGGATTATAGGTTTTGCATTAGCATGAATTTTCTAAAGGATGTGGAGTCTTAAACTCAAATATTTGTCATTATTTAATGACTTCAATCTTCAGCTGTTTGCCAGAAAGGTACAGATTTTAGGAGGAACACACCAAAAATATGAGAGAAAAATCTGGACATTCTGTGAAAATCTGTATAGTTGAGAGGTATGTAGGGAATGCCTCAGGCTTGAACCCTGTACCCTGTATGCAGGTGTTAAAGACTTGAGTTCCCTACCCACCACCATTTGTAAAAAAATTTCAGATTTTTACCTCATATTCGATCTGATCTGTTCCTCATAATATCTGTGGTTTGTAAATGTTGCAATGCTTGATATTTGATGGTGTAGTAGTAGCATTGTTGCCTCACAGCTGTAGGTTTTTGGGTTTGATTCTTGGCTGGGGTTCCTTCTTTGTGGGGTCTGTATCTTCTCCCTGTGTTTGTGTGGGTTTGCTTTTGTGCCCTCCCATGTTACAAAGACATGTCTGCATTATTTCTTCCTGGGCCTCTGCTGAAAATTGTTTATTTGTTCCAAGTCAGACAGTCCTGATTAAAAAATGTTAAATAAAATTGATAGGCATTTGAATTTCAGACTTAAGGGTTTCTGAATGTTTAATTCCTTGCGTATTTGATGGTGCAGTGGTAGTATTGTTGCCTCACAGCTATAGGCTTTCTGGTTTGATTCTTGGTTGGGGTGGAGTCTGCATCTCCTCTCTGTGTTTGTGTGGATTTGCTCTGATGCCCTGCCATTTTACAAAGACGTGTCTGCAGTATTAATCCCTGCGTCTCTGCTGAAAATTGTTTTTGTTCTGTCCGCAGTAAAATTGACAGGCATTTGAATTTCAGACTTCAGGTTTCTGAATGTTTAATTCCTTGCAGATTTGATGGTGTAGTGGTAGTATTGTTGCCTCACAGCTATAGGTTTTCTGGTTTGATTCTTGGTTGGGGTGGCTTCTGTGTGGAGTCTGCATCTCCTCTCTGTGTTTGTGTGGATTTGCTCTGATGCCCTGCCATTTTACAAAGACGTGTCTGCAGTATTAATCCCTGCGTCTCTGCTGAAAATTGTTTTTGTTCTGTCCGCAGTAAAATTGACAGGCATTTGAATTTCAGACTTCAGGTTTCTGAATGTTTAATTCCTTGCAGATTTGATGGTGCAGTGGTAGTATTGTTGCCTCACAGCTATAGGTTTTCTGGTTTGATTCTTGGTTGGGGTGGCTTCTGTGTGGAGTCTGCATCTCCTCCATGTGTTTGTGTGGATTTGCTCTGGTGCCCTGCCATTTTACAAAGACTTGTCTGCAGTTTTAATCCCTGCTGAAAATTGGTTTTGTTCTGTCCGTAGTAAAATTGACAGGCATTTGAATTTCAGACTTCAGGTTTCTGAATGTTTAATTCCTTGCATAATTGATGGTGCGGTGGTAGTATTGTTGCCTCACAGCTATAGGTTTTCTGGTTTGATTCTTGGTTGGGGTGGCTTCTGTTTGGAGTCTGCATCTCCTGCCTGTGTTTGTGTATATTTGCTCTGGTGCCCTGCCATTTTACAAAGACGTGTCTGCAGTTTTAATCCCTGCATCTCTGCTGAAAATTGTTTTGTTCTGTCCGCAGTAAAATTGACAGGCATTTGAATTTCAGACTTCAGGTTTCTGAATGTTTAATTCCTTGCAGATTTGATGGTGCAGTGGTAGTATTGTTGCCTCACAGCTATAGGTTTTCTGGTTTGATTCTTGGTTGGGGTGGCTTCTGTGTGGAGTCTGCATCTCCTCTCTGTGTTTGTGTGGATTTGCTCTGATGCCCTGCCATTTTACAAAGACGTGTCTGCAGTATTAATCCTGTTGCCTCACAGCTATAGGTTTTCTGGTTTGATTCTTGGTTGGGTCTCTGTGTTTGTGTGGATTTGCTCTGATGCCCTGCCATTTTACAAAGACGTGTCTGCAGTATTAATCCCTGCGTCTCTGCTGAAAATTGTTTTTGTTCTGTCCGCAGTAAAATTGACAGGCATTTGAATTTCAGACTTCAGGTTTCTGAATGTTTAATTCCTTGCAGATTTGATGGTGCAGTGGTAGTATTGTTGCCTCACAGCTATAGGTTTTCTGGTTTGATTCTTGGTTGGGGTGGCTTCTGTGTGGAGTCTGCATCTCCTCTCTGTGTTTGTGTGGATTTGCTCTGATGCCCTGCCATTTTACAAAGACGTGTCTGCAGTATTAATCCCTGTGTCTCTGCTGAAAATTGTTTTTGTTCTGTCCGCAGTAAAATTGACCGGCATTTGAATTTCAAACTTCATGTTCTTCAGAATACATAGTAGCACAACCGTTTTTCTAGCAATTTTCTAAGTTTATAAGATGAATATTTTAAATTTGTCCCTATTTTGGGACTGTATTCCCCATTATTGGCTTCGTCAGGTTTTTGTGCTAAGGTTGACAGCTATGGCAAGAACTGAATTCACTAAATATGGACTGTAGAATTGTGCATATTTACTGATAAAGGTGCACTGTAGAATTGTGCATATTTACTGATAATGGTGGACTGTAGAATTGTGCATATTTACTAATAATGGTGGACTGTGGAATTGTGCATATTTACTAATAATGGTGGACTGTGGAATTGTGCATATTTACTAATAATGGTGGACTGTAGAATTGTGTATATTTACTAATAATGGTGGACTGTGGAAGTCTGAGTAGACTTTTTTATGATAAATGTTCTCAACTGGGCAGTTTTGCCATTATGGGTGCATATGTTTTGTTTCATTGCTTACTGGAAAAATGTTCAAAACAAATTTAAAACACCCTCTAACAAGTGTACTGTATTGTACAAGGAATATAATTTTTAGTACAATGAGGAAGGTGTATCAAAGAGCACATGTATGTTTCATATGCAAGGGGCCTATGATTGAAAACAGCCCAAAATTAATCTTTATCTGCCACTGGCAAAATGTATTTTCTTTGAATGTGGGTTTCAATGCTGTTTCAATGAATGTGAGTTTCAAGGGCAGAGAAGTTTTAATGCTAAGTTTTCATTGTGAGACTGCATTGCTTTGTTTAACAGATGACTTAATGTTTGTGCTGTAAAATACAAAATAAAACTTTCAAATGAAGTCCAATCATTGAAGTAAAGCAGTATGCACATTAGTGTTTATGGTAAATGGAGTGAAATAGCCAAGTAATGGTTAATTGGAATGGCTGCAGAGGCTCCAGTTCAACCATTATTTTGTCAGGGGGGGGCAGCAAACTCAGACAGGCCCAGCTGAACTATACCTCCCAACTGTCCAGATTTTCAAAGAATGAATAGATTTTTGCTTCTTATTTTTGGTTTGTTGTTCATAAAATTTGTAGTTTTAATTCCTAAATGATTTGCCAGAAGTCACTAAATAATAAGTTTCAGACTTCATAACCTTCATAAAAATGCATGTTAAAGTAAGAGCCGTTCTATCAACTGTCTCAATTTATACAAGAGCAATTTTTAGTACTGTTTATATGTGCCCCAATATATTTGGCCCTGTTCAGATTTACTGCATTAACAGGTTGAGAGGTACATGCAAATAAATTGCTTTATAGAATTAGGCATAGCCAACCTCTCAACTGTCCCCAATTTTTGGCTCAAAATGTTGCTCTTCCCCTAATAATCCCTCCATAAAATAGCAATTTTGGAAGAAAACATGGAGGGTTTACAATTAAGAAATAACTGTAATAATCAAAGTTATAGATTACTTGAAATGCATGTAGATTCTTTTATTTTGTCAGCTGCTCAAGGTAGCAGTACTAATATTAAAGTGTCCCTTCTTTGACAGGTAGAAGCTGTATTGTGTGTCTATTTTATATTTTTGCATCACATTTTTGGTCCATTTTTCATAAAATTGTGTTTTTGGCAAATTAGTGACAAATCACTAAAGACTGAAGTTAGAAAATGACAGACATTTGAGTTTCAGATTTTATACCCTTCAGAAAATTCATACTAATGCAAGACCTATTCTATTATCTTTCTAAGTTTATTAGAGCAATATTTAAAAATTGTCCTTATTGTTGTGCCTTGTACCTGAACACTGGCTTACAGCAACAGTTGTCCCACTCCACAAAGGAGGCACCTCTACAGACCCTGGTAACTACCGCCCCATAAGCTTAACCAGCCTGGTCTGCAAAGCTATGGAAAGAATCATTATGGAACTCATAAACAGAGACATTGGGGACTTACAGACACTTGATCCCATCCAGTTCAGCTGTAAAGGGCAGATCCTGCCTTTTGAACCTGGTTGACTTTTTTGAAACAGTCACTAGAGCCATTGACGAGGGCAAAGCAGTCCATACAGCCTACCTGGACTTAGCTAAAGCTTTCGACACAATACCCCACTCTGGCATCATAGACAAACTCAACAGCTTAAATGTAAATCCATATGTCACAAGATGGGTGGCAAACTGGCTAAAGGATAGAACCCATAAAGTCAAAATTGCTGGAGCCATGTCAGACTCAAAGCCAGTCACAAGTGGTGTCCCACAGGGCTCTGTCCTGGGACCCCTCTTGTTCAGCATTTATTTCTCAGATGTGAAAACAAACATGGGAGGGCTGTGGCTGACAAAGTTCGCAGATGACTGCAAACTAGGTGCCATAGTCGATACACCAGCTGACACATACATCCTACAGAAAGGCCTCACTGAAACGGACAACTGGTGCCAGAGTCATGGCCTTAAACTAAATGCCAAAAAATGTATAGTCATCCCCTTTGAGAAAAACAAAGTACCCACAAATGATCACATAGACAGTAACCCACTGAGTATGGAAAAAGTAATCAGAGACCTGGGGACCTAAGTCGATAGTGACCTCTCATTTGACACCCACGTTGCCAAAGTGGTTAGAAAGACTTTCTACCTTGCCCACCTTATCATGAAGGGATTCACATCCATATCAAAGGAGGTCATTGTACCCCTATACTCCTCCCTTATCAGGCCCATGATTGAGTGCAATGCCCCATTTGGTATGTACCTCACCCGACACTTGCAACAGCTAGATAGACCCCAAAAGTACCTCACCAAGAGGATCAAGGGTCTCCAACATATGTCATATGCTGCCAGACTAAAGAAACTCCAGCTCTATTCAGTAGCATACCACCTGCTCAGAGGTGATCTGTGCCTGACGTACAAGGCCATGTCCAATCAAAAATTGATGGACATGCTCCACCTCAAAAAATCCAAATCCATCAGAACCACGAGAGCTAAAGATTTAAATCTCAGCAGAAATATGAATAGGACATGCTGGAGGGACAGATTCATAACTCAGAGGCTTCCCATACTCTGGAACAGAATCCCAGTTCATGTTGGGCAGAGCCCCTCACTGACTCTCTTCAAGAGAAATCTTGACGAGTGGATGGGAGATTGTAGGTTTACCCCAGGGGTCATCTCTGTGTCACTACTAGACAGAGGCACAGTAAACTAATTCTATTATGTAAGGGGGTCTTCACTGTGTCACTACTAGACAGAGACACAGTATTCTAAATCTATACTGTACACCTTTGTACCATTACATGGGGTGGCGAAAGCCACATCACTATGCCTAGGCTTATAAATGTCCCAGGGCAGATAGCCTAGTACCAAACTATGAAACTATGAAACTATAACTCAAATAATTCAATACTTATGTTATAGAGCAAAAATAGGAAAATATCTTTATCTTGCCTTAAAGTTCTGAAGGCATACAGTCAACAAGTGAAAACACTTCCACAACTAAAAAAGTTGCTACAAAATTTTCATACCTATAATCCACAATTGCAAAGCAAACAATAGTTAGAAATGTTCAGTTTTCTAAAACTTAATATGCTCTATCATCATTAACACTTCACTGTACCAGCAATGCACAAAACACAGAAAAAATTACATGTATTGGATAACAAAATCTATTGTTTTGTACTTCTAGCCATCAAGCATAACAACCTCTGTAATGTCTTAAAGCGATTTAATTGGCTACTGGTTACTAGCCAAGCTACAATTCTGCTTAGACTCATTTATTCAGAATGATCAGGCTTGGTCAATACCCTCTTCCCCTAATAAAATTTCTCTTAAAAATAAGAGAACCATCAAACCCATTGAGTAGTCAGAATGTAGGCACTATGTTTATGAGATAATGTGTTAGAACTACTGTAGGGGAAAATAACTTCACTAAACTTGGACCAGCAATATGAAATGAACTACCCAGAGAAATATGTGCTTAAATAACACTGAATGGCTTCAACACTAAATCGAAGGTAAATCTACTAGAAGAAGTTGGCAGCAATTGCTTTTGTTTCAGTGAATACATTGTTGCAGCTAGTAGACTTACAGTAACTGGAATATTTACAAGTACTACATATACATATTACACTGATAAGAGAATTGCACCTTGTAAATATTGTAATTAGTCTGTATATCTCCACATTGCATAAAATATTGTCAGTATCTGTATTTCTTGCAGATACAAATGCCCAGCCCACTTACTCAGCTACCAAATTTCAAAAAGTAGAAATTATGTTAATAATATGTTCATAGGTTCATTAGGTATGGATGAGGCTAACAGCAGCTCGGGAATGTTTAATTCTAGCCATGCATCCCAAATCTCTTAACAAGGTCTGATACCATTGGTAGTATAAGCAGGGCTTGGAAAGTGAAACATTTACAAGCAGCGGCTTGGGAGATGAACCATTTATAGGCTGCCTGTATCCATTACAGACATAGGTGCCAAACCAGGGATGAATTTCCTGTTCCCATCCAGTTGTCCAACTTACACTTGAATTGGGTTAGGAAGGAACTCTGTTTACATGGATTACGAGTCTGTTCCAGAGATGGGGTAGTCTCTGGCATACATATCTGTCTCCACAGCAAATCAAATATATATCGCTGGCAAGGTTTGCATCATTAGAACGGGTGATTTCTGGTGATGTTTGTTTTAGGGATATGCAAGCAGTCCATCAGGGTGGGATCTGACAATACCTTATTTGCTAGGTTTAGATCTCCCCTCAACAACCTGTAGTAGACTGAATACAGGGATAAGGCTTTGAGGGGGTCTGCAAAGAAAATGTTACTTATGCCCTATATGTATACCAAAGGGGGCATTGTACTCAATGGTAGGTTTACATAATGCTGAATACAGTAGAACAATGACTCCTTGGACCTAGATGCCATAACTTTGTGTATAACTTGCACAACATAGAATGATTTCCTCACTAGTGTAGACATGTGATAGCCAAAGGCTAGGTTATTGTCTATGTGTATCCCCAAGAGCTTGACTACCAGGTTGATTCTTAGGGGTGTGTTGTCAATATGATAGTTACCCAATACTTCCCAAAGGATACTATTATGCATTTCTTGGCATTAAGTTTTAGTCCATGGCTGTTGTCTAGTCAAGTTACTTGTCTGTGTCAGCCCTTCCTGGAGAACATTTTTGGCAGTGTGGGATTCTATGACTGTACCTAAATTGCAGTCATGGGGAAATTTGGTCAGCCAGAGGCCCTTGACATTGACCTTGAGTGCAGAGAAGTAAATGCCAAAAAGGAGAGGTCCCAGGACCAATCCCTGAGGGACTCCACTTGCGATTTGCCTCTTTGTGGAGGTAGGCTCCCCAATTCTAACTTCTGGTTCCTGTCTGTGAGCCAGATGGCCATCCGATGGGTGACATAAAGGTTTAAGTTCATCTCTTGAGTTTATCAGCAATGCCTAAGGTAGGCCATATGAACCATTTTGCTTTCATCCATTGCTGTGATGTCCTTCTCAAAGAAGTCTATCAGGCTGAGTAGGCATGACCTGCTCTTGACAAAAACAAATTGGATTGGGTCCAGTATTTGGAGGTCTCCTGTGTCATTATTTATCATTTCCATGATAATTCTTTCTATGGCTTTGCATATGAGACTAGTGAGACTTGTGGGTCTGTACCTGGCCCCCCTTTGTGGAGGAGGATGTCTGCTAGTGTTCTTTATTCTTGGGGCATGAAGCCTATTTGTAGGCTACAGCTAGAGTATTTCTGGACAGCCAGCTGGGTCATACTTCATGCTATTTAGAAGGCATCCTAGGATAGTGCCTGTGCCCATCGATGCAATGTTTCTGGCCTTAGAGAGAGCAGATAGGAGTTATAGTTGATAATATTTCCTGAGGGGAATTTGAGGGGAGAGATGGATCCAGTTAGAGCTGAATTTGTCTGACAGTATGTTTGCTATGTCTTCTGGCTCAGTATAGGTGGTTCCGTTAATAATGAGCTCTTCACACAGTTGTGTACTACCTTTTAAGGTTGCGGACATAGCTAAACAATGCCTTGTGGTTGTCTTTGGTCTGGGAAGCTAAATTTACCTCAAATTTGGCTTGCTATCCTTTATTTGTCAGCTGAGTTGTTTATTTAGTTCAATGAGAATGCTTTCATCCTACAGGTGCTACACCTTCTAATTTTTGCCATGATTTTCTTCCTTCTGTTATACAGCCTTTTGATGTTGTGATTCTACCAGGGTAGCTTGTTTTTTTATTTAATTCTATACTTCTTGGTGGGCACATATACCTTTGTGCAACTATTAACATGCTTGTATAGGGCTTATTTGAACAGTTCCATGTAGGCAGCAATGTTCTCAGGGTTTATAGGGGCTTGAATTTTTGTCAGGTTATCATTTAATAGCAGGAGGTTACCCTTAGAGTAGTTCCTAAACATTCCAGGGTTAGCCAGGTTTCCAAGTTTTATTTATACTTCATAGGAGACCATTTTGTGTTCTGACTGTACCAGAGAAGACATTACACTGGGGGTGTACAGCACACACTCATATTAGTGAATACCAGATCAAGTATGTATGCGCCCCTGGTCAGTGTATTGACAATCTGGTCCAGGGAGTTTGTGTTTACAAAATCCAGGAAGCTCTGTACCTGCATGCCTGATGTATATGATTCCCAGCTAATAGTGGGGTAATTTACGTCACCCATGAATATAGTATTGGGTTAGATGGTGAGGGCTTCCAATATGCTTAAATACATGTTATGGGTTTTCTGGGTCAATATTGCTGTTCTTCATTTTATTCATCTAGTCTACCAAAACAGAAATATATGTAAAGTGTCCTCAAAACAGTTCTGTTTTTAAATATAATTTTTAATTCTGAAGCTTCTGTTTCCATTCCTACAGAGCACTTCTCTTTGATGTCTGTCAGCTCCTCCTCTACTGAAACCACACTTTTATTGGCTCTCTACCTATACTGCCTGTGACCATTACATTCCTCTATCAGCCATATTTGCCATGTAAACAAACAGCCAAGATTACCATCCTTCGACAGACTTCCATAACCTCCTAGAGCTTTATGAAGAACAAAAGCTAATAAATGTTGTGCAAAGCTCATCCCGTGCTGAAGGTTTTCATGTGTTAGAAAAGGAGAAGGCAAGAATATGACCTGCTCTTTGTTTAATTGCTCCTGCTTGTTGTCTCAGTCATTGATGTCTGTATTAGTCAACAGCCTCCAGACATGACACACACAAACACAGGCAATAAGACACATGTACACATGCAAACAAGTATGTACATATATAGGTACACATACACTCACACATACATGCACATAAACATACAGAAACAAACACACACACACACACACACACACACACACACACACACACACACACACACACACACATGCCGCTAAAGATAGAAAGATGGATTGATAGAGATAGATAGATAGATAGATAGATAGATAGATAGATAGATAGATAGATAGATAGATAGATAGATAGATACATAGATAGCTGGATAGAGCTGAGACTCAAACTCATGCATGTGTGATATGGAAAAAAGACCTGCTAACCAGCAATCGTTTCCCCCTTTGCATTGAAAAGTCTTTGGGTCATGGTGTCTCTCCGCAAGAGTCACTCTTGGAGTGAGCTTCAACTCAGAACAGAGTGAGTGAGATGTACCTATGTCTCTCTCTCTCTCTCTCTCTCTCTTTCTCTCTCTCTCTCTCTCTCTATATATATATATATATATATATATATATATATATATATATATAGAAACACACACACACACACACACACACACACACACACACACACACACACAGCCACAGGTATACATGTGCACACACAAATTAATTTATGGCACAGATGGAGATCTGTGGTTGAGTCTCCAACTCTACAAATAAAAATCTAGCGTCAGAGCCAGCAGATCAGCTTAAGATTTTATTTGCTTAGAAAGGGGATTTTATAAGGCAGTCATATTTATGTTTCATTTAATAAGTCTTGTTTCATTGCTGATCACCTGTTTTGTGGGGATACAAAGGTGTCGCTCCTTTCCACTATGGTATTGTAACATTATGCAATCAGTTGTAGAGATGTTACAGTCTGTTGCTGTGTAAGTTCTAATGGTGTGGCAAATAAAATGCTGTCTTTGTTTCAGTGTACTTGCCCTGTAAGGTTTGAAAAATAACTTATTTTCTAGCTCCCTTATGACAAATCCAAATTCTTTGCACTTGGCATTAGTTTGGTGCTTGGCGCTGCATGCAGAGAGAACTGTGCCCTTTAGAAATAACTCCTTTGTGTATTTGTCTAATGTGTTGACCATCCATTGCCATATCACAGCCATTAGTAAATAAGCAAAAAGTAAGTCAAGTCTCAGGTTCACATTCGTACATCAGTACCTGTATAATGTCACCATAGTAACCACTTCAGATTTAAACTTTCAAAAGTAACGCATTTAGTCATGACAAAATACAAATATCACCACCGTTGGCACTTTGTGTTTAAACTTTAAAAATCAAAGTATTTGTTCAGTCAAATGAAGGATAATACAAACAAACTCAAAAAGGGGTGAAAAGAGTTTTTGCTATGAAACTAGTTTTCATCTGTGATTTGATAAGGGATGTACCTGCAAAAGACACCTGAATGTCATCTGTTGATTACTAATGTATCCCAGAAGCTGAAGCAATTGTAGTTTGTTTTTGCCCCTCTGTCTCATTTTGAAGTAGACAGGCTGGCATCTGGGCGACAGATAGCAGATTCATCATTATGTATTAGGGGAACTAATTAGAAGAGACAGCTTTTTAATATGCCTTTCGAAGGGCCAATTTTAAAGAGAGGCAATTAGCCATCCTTTTCTGATCGCTCATGGAGGCGCCATGCTGTCAATATTGTGCTTTGTCCCGAGCTGATAGACTGTTTGCTTTGATCTCTGGATGGAAATGAGAATCTATTGTGAGTGCAGAAAAAGGAGCAGTCCAGATGGTACCTTGGGGGAGGGGAAACACTGATGTTTGGATAGAGAAGAGGCCAAACTGCTTAGCTATTCAGTGAAGAAATAATTTCATTTAGACAACAAAAGGCAGAGGGTCTTAGACATTGGTTGAATAGATAAGGGGAAAACATGGGCTAATTTTTCTTTGTGTTGTCAACTCTTCTCAGTATAAGTGAAACATCTCCTGGGATTTTCTTGAGGGACCATAATCAAGGTTCAAAAGGGCACAGGAATAAGACACAAAGTCCTGTAGTTCTAAATGAAATGAACAGTGAAAATGTCTAAAGGTACATAAAAAAAATAGTATCTGCAGAGAAAGAAAAGCTCAGAGCAACCTATGACTGCGTACGGTTTTAGAATTATCTGGTGAAGTGGTCAAAACAGTATCAGTAAAGAGAGATGGAACTTTCAATTAGCCTCAGAAATCTGAATAAAACACAGAACTACAGGTAAAGGCAGTGGTAGATGCAAGGTCTTAGGCTTCCTACAGCTAATTAATTCTAACATTATTTGTCAGTGCTTAGAAATGGACTGGCACTGCTAAGCTGCATTACTGCTTTCTGTGAACATACACTCGATTAAGTCCTTAGGTGGTAATTTGAATGCTGGAATTAATATCTGTGTACACTCGTACAGTACAGGGCAGTTATTCTACTTGTCAATAATGATGGATTTTATGTTGTGGGCATTACAGACTGAAGTATATACTCCACTGGAAGTTTCGCTTGTTGGGGTATAGGTTGATAAACTTCATCATGTAGTCTTGGGTTTGATTCCTTTTAGTATCCACTTATAAAGTGTGTGACTGAACAAGTCCATTAACCAGACAGTGATGGCAGGTAACACCTGTAAAAATAGAATATCTCCTAATAGAACTAGCTTACAAATAAATAAAGAAATTGGGACTCCTGGATAGAATTGATGTACACTTTTCATGCTACAGAATTCAAAAACCTAATGCAGAGTCAACTTAGACATCAGTGAAGTATGTATATATACATATATACATGTATGTGTGTGTGTGTTTGTGCATGTGTGTGTGCACATGTGTGACCAAATGTCTGTATATGTATAAAATGTTGCAGTCTATATCTATGGGAGCACCAAATGTTGTTGATTTTACTTAATGTCCACATCTGTTCGGTCAACTTAACAGATGGTTGACAAGTGTGCATGATAGCACCATCCCTGGGGTTAAGAATCTGCCCTTTCGTCAGTATTGTGCAATCTTTGAGTTAGTATGTATGGTTAGCAGGGGGGGTATAAAGGGTACAGAAGAGCTTGCCCCTGAGCAAAAGTTTGAGTTCTGTATTCATTTTAGCAATACACACACACACACACACACACACACACACACACACACACACACACACACACACACACACACACACACACACACATAATGTATCTCTACTGGATACAATGCCATATAGTGCTAGTAGAGCTGCAGTGGCTCTCGTACCATGACAGCCTCAGCAGAACAGATGTAGAGAGGTAATACCTTTACTAGAAGTGAGTCAGTTCTGAAAGAATCCTTGTGAGAAAAGACGTGATGCCAGAGCTTCTGTAGGACATACTCAGCTCAGCTTCAGGACCTCTCTACTGGGAGTGGAGTTGTGCTTGTAGAACATCTGTGAATCTAGTGTCAGAAGCTGCTTAATGGCAGAGGAGTTTCATATTGGGAAAAGTTACTGCACCACAGCCAGATTAAAGTTCTCCAGTGTCTGCAAATAGGATCTCAAATACACAGACACCAGGAAGTTCCACTCTTCTGCATACAGCAAGTTGTCACTGATATTCTCATTGCTTTAGTGGACAAGGCCAGCAGAGGGGTGCCAATGTGGTAGTATAGGACTGATTTCAATTGTCCTGTTATGTTTTTTGAACAAATCACAGTTCCAAAAAGAAGAGAGAAAAAAACATTGGGTCTAAACAAACAATGGACCAAGACAAAACCCAACACCCAGTCAGTAGGAACCTGGAAAATCTTCCAAGTTCACTCAAAAAAGATTGGAACTCCAAAACATACAGAAACTAATCTGTTTTGTAAACTCAAGTGTGGGGTCATTTATTGCACTGTTGTGATTATTTTGCTGCTTGTGTATCTCTGCTACTTTTAAACTACAAAAAAAACAAAAAAAAATCTTGCTTTTTTCCCACTTTTTGAAAGTTAAGAAAGTTCAGTTACAAATTTGCTGTTCTGAACTGTTTGGAAGTTTCTAGAAGGCCAGTGCTTGCTTGGGCTAAAGGGAAGTCTCTGTGTTCACCAGTGGGAGTGGTTAACACTGATCAGCCTGCCTGTCCCTGGAGGAGTGGTTACTACCTAGAAGCTGTAGTTTTATTGGCCATTTTGGGTCAATTCTAAACTCCTTGATCTCTCTCTCTTAAAACCCTACAACTCTCTTTTTGCATGGTTTTGCGCACTGAGCAGCGTCGGGCAGCGCCGCCTGAACAGGTTTAAACTATTCCAGGCTCCACAAAGTCTGTTCTTCACTTTTTCCCTTAGAACTGTTCAAACTCTCAAAGTAATCACTCTATTCTCTTTCTAAAGCCCTGCACTTGCTCAGCTCTTATAAGGAAACACTAACTAACTAAAGCACTACACCCTCCTTGACTTCTCATAAGTATTAGACTCCCGATTGGTCCTTCCTGATCAAGTGAAAAATCAGTTCCTTCCCTAATCTGATCAGTAAAAAAACAGTTCCCTATACTAATCTGGTATGTCCAAGGGTCAGTTTCAAGGTTACTCTCCAGTCCAGCTGGTGAATTTGGGAATTTTGAGGCAATGTTGCAATTGCCTTATGTACACAGACAACCCTCTCCTCCTTCCAACAAACTCTAATACATGTGAGAGATGCAGTTACACAGCCAAACTGGAGGCAGAGCTCTCTCAACCCAAGACTGGCACAGTCAGTCAGGAGGAAAAGGTAACCACCCACACCACAAATCCAGTCTCACCAGACCTATTGCATCTGCATACCCAACACATCAACACACAAAAACATACTTGGAGGCTCTAAATAAAAATCTGCCTAAACAGCAAAGACCTCCTAAGCAGATATCCAAGCAACAGCCACCCCTCAACAATACCCACAAATCACATATCTCACAAAATCAGTGTGCCTCACAGTCACAGCCCTTAAGGCCAAACAACACACCAAATACACTTGTTATAGGGGACTCTATTGTCCGGCACACTGGCGTCCCACTCACCAGACTGAACAAGGAGAAGGTCACTGTAAGCTGCCTGTCAGGTGCCAGGATCCACCACATAACGCAAGCACTCAGGTCACTCCAAAGCAAGTACAAGTATGACTCCGTCATTGTCCATGCTGGTGTGAATGACCTGAGACGTACCTCCCTGGACTACATGAAAAGGGACATAGAGGAGCTCTCTGACCATGTAGCCCAGGCTGGTATGACCCTGACCTTGAGTAGCATCTTGCCCTCACCAAGAATGATGCCACAGTATAAAGACAAAATGATCAGTTTCAACAATTGGCTAAAGTATTGGTGTCATTCAAAGGGGATCCAGTGTCTGTCAGCCTGGGATGACATGCTCGACAAGCCATGTTGCTTCGCTAGGGATGGCTTGCACCTGTCACCCTTAGGCTTTCGTATACTGGCCAAGGCTCTTGCCACCCCATAGTGCCTTTTTAGGCAAGGCTCAAAGGACAAACCCACCTCCATAGACAACCCAAGGATAAAAAACTAAAGGTAATGCTACTCAATGCCAGAAGTCTAAACCTCAAGATGCACGCACTCGAGGCTCTCCTCAGTATGGAGAAAATCGATGTCTGTGCAGTAACAGAAACCTGGTTCAAGGCTCCTGAGAGCACCCCAGCACTACCAGGTTATAACTCATACCATGCATTTTGGCCCCAAAACTCGGACTGAAGCACAAAAGGATGGGGATTATCTATATTCATCAAAGATACCTACACCTCCAGGTTAGTGGCACTGCACGAAGCATCGGATACCATCCATGTGCAACTAACAGCGGGCAAAACTGCCTTTCAGTTTGTAGCCTGCTACAGAACACCCTCCCTATTACAGGAACCCCACTTGGCATTCCTGAGAACACTGGAGAATATGAAGGTCTCTCCAAACACTATGTTATTGGGTGACTTCAACTACCCAAACATTGACTGGGAAAACTACTCAAGCCCAAACACCCTCGCCCAACGGTTCCTTGAATTTATAAACTCTAACACAATGGAACAACAGGTCACCACTCCCACAAGAGGAACAACATACTGGACCTGGTCATCACCAACATGGGGACTCTATGTTCCACACCAGAGGTAAACCCCTCATTGGTAAGATCAGACCATAAACAAATTTCCCAGAACATCCATATCCCGTCCCCACCCCCAGCCAAGGAAATCACTGTAAAGAATTTCTCAAAAGCCAACTTTGCACTTCTCAAGACTGAGGTGGAATCCTTCAAAGCCCCTGGGCCAGAGGATAATACAGCCCAATCCGCAGAATCCTTTACAAATGCATTCTATGAGCACCTGCAGGAATGCATGGATTGTGCTATCCCAAATAAAACCAAGACTCACTCCTCCAAAAACAGGAGACCGGTCTGGTGGACCCCAGCCATAAATAAGCTATACAACAGAAGGAGGAAGCTACAACATGACAGAGCAAAATCCCAAAAAGGGAAGGCATCTATGATCAGTATTAGCAAGAAACTTCGATCCCTCATAAAATCATCAAAGGCCAGTTTTGAAAGAAAAATTGCCCTAGACACTAAAGATAATCACAAGGCCTTCTTTAGTTATGTCAGGAACATGGGCGGGAACTCCCAGATATGCTCTGAATTGTTGCATAACAGTACAAAATATACCAAACCTATCGACATAGCCAACATCCTGGCAGACAGATTCAGCGCAAACCCCCCCCCTTCCCCCCCAAAGGAGCAAATGCCTATCCCAACTGAATGTAACTTCTCTGACATCACAGATGCACAAGTGAAAGCTGCCCTTTCCAAAGCAAAAAACACAGCATCTATGGGACCGGACGGTGTCCCAGCCTGTGTCTTACATGAGCTCCAAGAAGAACTGAACCCTCACATTAAGTCACTGTTCAAACTTAGCCTTACTACAGGATATGTACCCAAAGAATGGCATACAGCTACAGTGGTCCCACTCCACAAAGGTGGTGCAAGAACAGACCCCGGAAACTATCGCCCCATAAGCCTGACTAGTCTGGTCTGTAAAGCTATGGAGCGTATTATCATGGAACTCATAAACAGACATTGGGAGCCTCCAGACACTGGACCCTACCCAATTTGGCTTTGTTAAGGGCAGATCTTGCCTCTTAAACCTAGTTGATTTCTTTGAAACAGTTACCAAAGCCATAGATGAGGGCAAGGTAGTCCACACAGCCTACCTGGACCTAGCAAAAGCCTTCGACACAATACCCCACTCGGGCATCATAAATAAGCTTACCAGCTTAAATATCAACCCCTATATCACAAGATGGGTTGCAAACTGGCTCAGAGATAGAACCCACATGGTCAGAATTGCAGGTGCCATGTCCGAATCCAAACCAGTTACAAGTGGCGTCCCACAGGGCTCAGTTCTGGGACCTCTCTTGTTTGGTATATACTTCTCTGAGGTTCAGGCTATCACGGAGGGATTATGGCTGACAAAGTTCGCAGATGACTGCAAACTGGGGGCCATAATCGAATTTCCAGCTGACACAATCATCCTCCAAAAGGGTCTCACAGAGACGGATGCTTGGTACCAGAGCCACGGCCTCAAGCTAAATGCTAAAAAGTGCATAGTCATCCCCTTTGGGAAAAACAAGGTGCCCACAAATTACCACATAGGTGGTAATCCATTAAGTACGGAAGAAGTAATTAGAGATTTGGGGACCAACGTTGATAGTAATCTCTCCTTTGATAATCACGTTGCCAAAGTGGTTAGAAAGACCTTCTATATAGCCCACATTATCACAAAAGGGTTCGCATCTAGAAAAAGAGAGGTCATTGTGCCCCTCTACTCGTCACTCATCAGGCCCATGATTGAATATAATGCACCTTTTGGGATGTACCTTACCCGACACTTGCAGCAACTGGAGAGACCCCAAAAGTACCTCACCAAGAGGATCATGGGCTACAAACAGATGTCCTATGCAGCTCGACTAAAGAAACTCCAGCTCTACTCAGTTGCTTACTGCCTACTCAGAGGCGATCTATGCCTGACATACAAAGCCATGTCAAACCCAGAATTAATGGACATGCTCCACCTCAAAAAATCCAAGTCCCTTAGAGCTACACACTCCAGGGACCTAAACCTCAGCACAAAAATAAATAGGACATGCTGGAGGGACAGATTCATTTCCCAGAGGCTCCCCTCACTCTGGAATAGAATCCCAATTCATGTTAGACATAGCCCCTCGCTGACCCTCTTCAAGCAAAATCTGGACGCGTGGATGGGAAATCACAAATTCACCCCTGGGATCTCATCTGTGTCCCTGCTAGACAGAGGCACAGTAAACTAATCTTAAAAGGGTACCTTCTGTGACCGACTCTACAGAGGCACAGTAGGCTAATCTAATAGGGAGGCGGAAGCCAAATGCACTCTGGCTAGGCTTATAAATGCCCTAGGGCAGATAGCCTAGTATCTACCTATGAACCTATGTTGTCCCATTAACTTGCAGGGACTTCATCAGAACTCAGTTCAGTTGGTATATTTAGAAATAGGTGTTTAGGAAATGCCCCCACCAACATAACTTGGCCAAAAATGCTTCTTTTGTGGTTTGCATTTATTGATATTGTTACAGTTTTGATGTTAATGTCTCACTGTTAGTGGATACAATGTTTATATCAGTAAAGGTCTGACATGAATATTCAGTGAAGTAAGACATGCGAAGCTCGATATGGTGCAATGCAGGATATAATATGGTCACATTTGGTAAATACTATTTTGGTTAGGTTACAGCAAGGAGTACATGTAATCAGGATGAAAACTGAGGTGGTATGTGAAATGTCACTCTGTGGTGTGTTAGGGCCTGCCGTTTTGTCCATTTTTATTTCTGATGACCAAAAGGTATAATCCACATTTATATCTTTGGAGACAGTACAACCATGTAGAAAGTTTGGCACAACAAGAGAACTTTGAGGATTCTGAAGAAGTGGAGAATTCTGTAAAAGTTCAAATCGCGTATTGTACTTATAAAACTGCATATTATACTTATTAGTAAATATTTCTATTGTTCCTAATGTATTTGTACTCTGCTTTCTGTAGCTTTTCTCCCTGGGTCTCTGCTGAAAATGGACATATATCCATTCGTACTTTCCCGGTAAACAAATGTAAAATAAATAAATAAATAAAGTGATATAAAAAGACTTCACTAGTCTGAATTCGGAATATTTTAAAGCTTTGCAGGTTAGAAGAAGCATTTTGTAAGCATATATAAAATGACAATATCTGAAGAATGTGGTCTAAGGGTAGTAGTGGCAGTATGACAGGGCATTGTTATAGGACATGCTTTAAGGAAATTGAAACCAAAACAGCAACCATTTTTGCAATACAGAGGGACACAGCCCTGACTGTGATGCTGGACACTTGTCTGGTTGCTGAACAGGCCCCTATGAAATCAGCTGGGTGGCTAGTAATGAGCTGCATTTTGGCAGCGATCGTATCCCGGGATAGGGTAAGGTGCTTCAGCAGGTCTGTGACTCCTTTCAGAGACCACAGATTTCTGCTCTGCTGGAAGTATGGGGAAATGCATTTGCAGCATCTCTTGTACCAACATAAATGTACATTTAGCATGGGGTGAGACCAAGGATAAGGTATAAACAAAAAAGGCCAGACTGCTCACGAGTGATAGATCAGTTCAGCATGACTCACCCCAGGTGAGATTGTGACTCATAAGAGGGATTTGCGGAGCATCATAATGGTCTGGGTGTTGAGAACCCCCCCAAAAATATTAACAAAAAGGACTGGTTTGATAAAATAAATAAATAAAAGTACAGGCATTTGTTGCTGCAAGATTGCCAGAAGTTACTTAAACTGCAAACACCTTTTATAACTACTAGAAAAAAGTGAATCTCTGCAGTCTAATAATTTGTTTAAAATATGCTGGGCTACTTATTTTAACTGATTTTAAGTAATCTGCCTGAATCTTAAAGTTGTTTGTTGTATTAAATACATCATTTTTATTTGGCCATTTTGTTTTCTTATGCAATGAAAGCCTGAGATTTGAAGTAGAGCCTTCACCAGTATGATCTGACCTATTTCACACCAGATGAGGAGTATAGCAGGCCTTCATTTGGATAAATTTGTCCAGGTCTGAGGATTATACGTAAGAGTAACAGAATGAACAGGAAATACTGCAGTCTATAGTTTAGCCTAAGCTGCAAGTTGCAAGGATGAGTAAGTAAGAAATGTCTACATTACAGTAACAAACACACTACAGAAGTCTGAGGGGCATTTTATAACAAGTAAAGCCAGCACATACCTCTACTTACATGACAAAATGCAACAGCAAACATTGCTGTATCTATGCAAATGGGTCTGTCTGTGGTTGTATTCATATAGATTTCATTAATATATATATATATATATATATATATATATATATATATATATATATATATATATATTCACATATATGTTTATATGGATGCACGTCTAAACTTCATTGTGCACAAATCTCAAATGGCTAATGATGGATCCATAAAGACAGAAAGCCAAAACACTGAAAAAAAACAAAACAATTATGTTTTTTTGCATGGGGGAAAGCCACCCTGCACTCCCCCATGTGGAGGTCTGTGCCCCCCACATCCCCTGTTAATTATACGTATATCAACTCCAAGATCACTGTACAGTGGAGAAAAGACAAATTCCCCAATCACCCCCCTGTACAACTTTGCATGGACATAACATCAGTGAAATGATCAAATGAGTTTTGTCACATCTGCAAGTGTTAAACATGTTCAAGATCACAAACATTCAAATAAATGGAGTGATTCCATATATAATTATCTATCTAAATCTAACTATATGTCTGAATATCTCTCTCTCTATATATGCTATATATACTAACTCCAGGATCGCATTACAATGAGGACAAGGCCATATACCTTTTACTTCCCTTACAGTACTCTTCACAGTGCCATATATACTAAGTTCAGTTCAGTGAAATGAGATTCAGTGAAATAAGTTTTCAGTAGTTTGTGTTTTCAGCGATGTGGTTGGGGTGAAATGAAATTCAGTGAAATTAGATTCAACGAAACAAAGCAGACCCTTGTATATATATATATATATATATATATATATATATATATATATATATATATATATATATATATACATATATATATATATATATATATATATATGTAAATATATTTGTATGGATCTACTTCACTTGACTGAAAGCTCACTTGACTGAAACTCATTTTGTTGAAAGATATATGCCCTTTCCCCCATTGTAGTGCGATCCTGGAGGTAGTATAAAGTAATGGGGGGGTGTGGGGATGTATCCCCCAACATAGTTTGGCTATATATTGTGTTCTAAAAAGAGTTATTCATTATAGTTGTAAGTATCCATGTATATGGTTTAAAATGTATAAAATAGGTGGGAGGCTTCACCCCCCACACCCCCCTTACTATATACTAACTCCAGGATCGCACTACAATGGGGAAAAAGGTATATATCTTTCAATGAAATGAGTTTCAGTCAGGTGAACTTTCAGTGAAGTGTGCTTTCAGTCAAGTGTGCTCCTTCAAATGAGTTTCAGTCTAGTGAGCTTTCAATCAAGTGAAGTAGACCCATATATATATATATATATATATATATATATATATATATATAAATATACATATAGACAGGTATAGATATACATATAGACAGATATAGATATATTATATATATATATATATATATATATATATATATATATATATACCTGTGTTAATGTTTGTGTACGTTTCTGAGAATAGTAACCTGAATGGTCCTGTTTGGAATAAAATGTAACCACTGAAAATGTGACTGGAAATGGAGTGAGTTTCAAAAAGGACTTTTCACACTTTATAAACTGGTGGGCCACCAGAAGTGACTGGTCAGCACATGGGTTAGTGGAGACAGGGATACCTGTGACAAGCGCATTTTTTAAACTTGAGAAAATCTAAACAGACAAAGATGAAGTAGGGTCCTGTAGATGAACTGTTTTGTTCTAGGTGAACTGTATAACTCTTCAGTGACACTGGTTTTGTTATTAATGCTCTACAACTGTTTTTTAGATATCTTTATAGGTTTAGATCTGGGCATGATGTGGTGTGTTATATGTTGGTAAAGGGCTCAAGGAATGAAATCTGATAGAAATGACAGAGGTAGAACACAAGACAATCCATGAATGCAGCTTGCCGACTGTGATAAATGTTATGTACCAGATTCTCCTCATTAGCACAGCTATTCTAAGACCCAGACCTAATTAGGAATCATATTTCTGGAACAACAGCCAAGCAAAGGTATTACAGATAATCTCTTTGGGAAGCAAGAATTCTATATAGGGCATTTTCTGCTGAGCTGGGAGAAGATGGTCATTGTTAGCACTATCTGGTTACCCGTCCTTTCTTTGGGTCTGATGTCTTGCTGTCCATTCCCAGTGGGTGTGTTGTGACCTTAAAACATATACTTGATGTAGTGCAGCCTGTTCTGGAAATCACTGTGAAGTCATTTAACATTAATACTAGTAAGTCTAATTTTACTTTGTAGGATTACTTATCGCAGGCTGTGTAGGTCAGAGTTTTTCAGTGTTTTCTCATCTCACATTTTAACTAAAAGTAGCAGAAATGTCAGTCAGCTTTACGTGTAGGAATTCTGTATGATATTGTAAAACCAAGACCAGGGGAATCTTAGCAAATTTTGTCTGACTTTGAGACAGGTGTGTTGGTTTGGTTCACATTTGGGAATGCAACAGGCTAACTTCATATTCGAGTATTTGCCAGAAGTAGAATAAAGTCTATAGATGTGAGGAGATACCCTAGGCATCTTCTATGCGGGAGTATATTTTGTACTGTGAGTGGATATTTCAAAGCAAGTAACATGGCACCATGCAAAACACAGTGTAAACAACAACTGCATATGCATTGGTGACTGAACTGTTAGCTACCTGACTCATTTGCTCTGCTTCCTTCCTACAAACTTCCTCCACTAATTTTCAAGGCTTTATTGTGTATGTCTTCTGAAGTAGAAAGTATAGAATTTTCATTAAATATCTGTGTGTGTGTTGCGTGAGTGTGTGCGCGCATGCTTGTATGAGTGCATGCATGTGTACGTATGTGTGTGTTTGCATGTGCAAGTGTGCTAGTGTGTAGGTGTGTGTTTTTTGTGTATACATTTCATCCACTGAAGTTATCATTCACCAATACACACTTCATTGATATAAACATGACATGTGCCATATATCGTACACAAACTATCTAATGAAATTAAACTCATCACAAAAGGAAAAAAAATCATGTTTCCTTTACAACTCAGATACTCACCATAGCCCTCCACTTCACAAACTGCAACACACATAGCAAACAAAACACACTAATCAAACACACCTACCCACATACACCAACACACTTTCCACTACACATAATGTTAAATTCCTAAAGTATTTTTATGTGGGAGGCCAACCCAAACACACTTTGACCTGAGGGCACTGCTGCCACACCCTTGTACTTATATGTACTAACTCCATGGTCACACAACTATGGCCACAGTAAATCCTCCACTACATTGTTACAGCTGACAGACCCTTCAGGCACCCTGCAGGGACAGGGCTTTTGGTTCCCGAAGCAGAGGGTAGATCACATCAACATCAAGAAAATGCAGGCTCTTATTCTGGCCCTCCAGGCTTCCCATGCACTCTGGTTCCCTGGTCCCTTGAAGGTTTATAAAGACAGTACCACAGTCATGTGGTACATCAACAAACAAGAGGGCATGAGGTCTTACTTTCTTTGCATGTTTGCCCTTCAAGCATGGGAAATAGCCATCAGTCTGCAGGTCACCTACAGACAGTCTATGTACTTTCAAAACACAGTCTTGTGGTAGATTTTCTCAGCATGTCCAGAAAACAGCCGCACAAACAGATGCTTCACAGGGATGTGTTTCTGGGCATAGTTAGACAAAGGGTATTCATTTTACAAGTAGATCTCTTTGCCTGCCTTTGTACAGGAGCTCCCTCACTTCTGTTCCAGAGTTCCAAATACTTTGGTTTGGAAGGTGGATGCCATGTAGTTCTCTTGGAAGTGAATATTCCTGTATGCATTTCTTTCTCTTCCTCTTCTTCCAAGGGTCCTTCACAAAATTGAGAAGGACTCTCCAAAAATATTGTTGGTGCCTCTATTTTGGCCTAAACAGCACTGGTTCCCCATCTTATTCCATCTGGCCAGAGGCAATTATTATAAGTTACCTCACAGCATTGATATTCTCATGCAGAACAAAAGAACATTCCTTCACCCTCAATTCTCCACTCTTCAACTCCCACTTTGGGTGATAGGGTTTTTATTCCTTTCTGACACCAATTTCCTGAGGATGTGCTTAGGGTCCTGCAGGAGGCCATAAACCCTGTAGCAGGAAATCATACATGTCCAAATGTAAGACATTTTCTATTTGGTGTCTTAAATATCACCAGGACCCCTTTTCAGTGGATTTCCCCTTGGTTCATTCCTACTTGTGTGACCTCCTGCATGCTCTCTTGGCATATTCTTCAGTGAAAGGCTAGTTGTCAGCCATTTTTGCCTGCCACTAACTCCTCCTTTGGCCACTATGTTTGAGATCAATCAGTTGCTTAAAGGTGTCCTTCATAACAGACCCCCAAGAAAGTCCACTCCTCCTCCTTGGAATCTTAATTTTGTCCTTGGAAAGCTAAGTCAGGCTCCTTTTGAGCCTGTTACTTCTTCCCTATGCAACATTGCACCAAGAAGACTGTTTTATTAGTTGCTTTAACCTCTACCAGAAAGGTAACTGAACTACAGATCTTGGTGGCAGTCCATCCTTTTTTGGTTTTTCATTTTTAAACAAACATTTCTTTTAGGCTCAAAGTAGTTCATGCGCTGTCCCTTAATTAGTCTAGCCAGCTTCTTTCATTTTTTCCTTATCCACAAACTGCTAGTGAGAAGGTTCTTCATACTTTGGATTTACCTAGACAGCTCAGATATTATTTAGACAAAACAAATGCCTTCCATAAATCTGATCAGCTTTTTGTTTCTTTTTATAACAGGATATTGAGTTTGACAGTTTGTAAGCAAACCATTTACTCCTGGATTTCCAAGCCCATTTATTTTGTTATTCTTTTCAAGATAAGCAGTTACCTTTTTGTGTGATGGCTCATTCTGCTATAGCAGTGGATTCCTCTGGGGTTTCTTCAAAGGTTTGGACACCAACTCCATCCTTAAAGCTGCTACTTGGTCTTTGGTTCACACCTTCACAAAACATTACAAACTGGATGTCATTTCCAGAGTCAGGGCAGGTTTGGCCAGGGCTATCTTTCATGGGTTTGTGGAGGGCTCCTCCTTGCCTTCTCCTCCCTGCTTTCACTGTAGCTTTTGTACTGTCCCAGAGGGGATGACAATTGCAACAGTACTATGGAAGGACATGGTATAGCTGTGTAAAACTTTACAGTAACAGTAGATGTTTGTCTTCTTACTGTTGTAGCATTCACTCCCTTCCTCCTGCCGTCCTTTCTCCTCCTGATGAATACTGCAGCAATGAAAAGTAGGATCTCTGCTGTTATGGTAAGATTTTACACAATGCAAGCATGCTTGTTCACTGAAGAAGGCTAGTTAGCCAAAACCGGTCTGAATAAAGTATTCATGTTATAAAATTATTTTTCCAGTGCTTGGTGTACTCCATGCTGGCCACTGGTGTTTGTATTGTGAATGGTTTGGCCGTCCATTTTCCATACATGCAGAGCGTTGGGTTGCTTAAAATTTTACACAACTCTATTTTCTGCAACACTTGTTATATTTAGATTAATTTGGGAGAAGTATAGAAAAAGGAAGAATTCGAAGATGTGCAGATTTGAAACCATGTGAGAATGCTTGACTTATAACTTCAGTGGCATCAGAAAATGTTTGATTCTTGGCTTTACTGTCATGGGAAGATGTTTGAGTCATAGCTTTACTATCATAGGAGGACATTTGAGGATGTTTTAAGTCATAGCTCTGGATTCATGGGACTATATTTGATTTGAAAGCTTGATGCCAATTAAGGATGCTTTATTTGTGGCTTTGGGAAAGTGTGAGGATGTTTTTTTTTTTTTTTTTTTTTTTGCTTTGGTGCAATGTGAAGATGACTGACCACAGCTTTGATATTACAAAAAAATTACACATTTCATTCTTAGCTGTGGTATCATGGCATTATGTTTGGGTCATACATTTGGCACAGGAGGATATCAAATGATGTGTAGCTTTGGTTCCTTGAGAAAATGTTTTAACTTGTAGCTTTAGTACCATGGGAAAATGTTTGAGTCATAGGTATTGGCTAACAATGTTTGACATATATCTTCAGTACTACATGATTTAGTGCAAAGTTTTAGTGAGAAAAAATGGACTATTCCTCTTGAAAATGTATCTCATTTTTATTTAATATTAATGTCTCCTTGGAGAGTCACTGTTACCACGAAATGCATACATCAGAATATCATTGATACTTACTTCCCTTTCATGAAGTATGCCACTGCTGCAGAATTGGCTTTCACCTGCATTGCCTGGGGTTTTGCACTACCATTGATAGCTTTCATCTGCAGACATCTTCTGCCTTTCTTAACCACAGACTGCTGATACTGCATCTAATTAGTTGTACTGTGTATTCCACCAGTTCAAAGTAGAGGTAATCTATTTTCACTGAAATACAGCTGTTCATGGCTCAGAGTTGGCCGTCTCCCTGTATTCTTCTAACAAGCAGTCCTTGTGCTGCTTATAGGGGGTTCATGATTTAGTCTTTTATGCACAGACAAATAAGAACATATATGCATTAGGATCTCACTTTGGATATGGTACAGGATACATTTCCCTCTCCAAAGCAAACACATAGTAGAAGCCAGCCTAAAAAAATATATTGAGGAATTTCATATATACAATCCCTGAACCAGTGCTGTAGAGAACTGCAGTTTCAATCAGCAGCCTTGAAGCCCAATGCCCGGACAAATTCCAGTACCATAGCAATGAAGGCAGTGCATGCTTTAACTGGACTTCATCTTAAGCCTTCCAGGTCACCATTCTGGCTGTTCTAACACTTTCACTGCACAATATATATATATATATATATAATATTGATATATATATATATATATATATATATATATATATATATATATATGTATGTATGTATATATATATATATATATATATATATATATATATATATATATATATATATATATATATATATATATATATATATATATATATATATGTGTGTGTGTGTGTGTGTGTGTGTATAGCATCCATATGTATTTGAGAACAGAGTAACAGTGGAACTTAGAGACTATACAAAAGCTAAAGTACTGGTCCAGTAAAAGGAATTACATCATCTTTGTTTCTGGTGTCATGTTTTCGGCTAGTGGACCAGCAAGACATTTCTTAATTTTATATATGTTATCAGGGAAAAGAAAATGTTTCAGCACCTTGGCTAGTTCTAAGTTGCTTCAACCAGTAGAGCTGTAGGATGTATTTACTTTCTCTTTTGTGAACCTTTGTGAATCGTGTGTAGATGTAGGAACAGACAATGCTTCAGCACCTTGGCTAGTTCCCAGCTGGTTCAATAGCAAGCTGTAGGGCACGCAGAATGATCATCTGGTGTGATTAAATTCAATCCTAGAAGAAAAAAGCACTTTGTATACTGTGCTTCTGGACTTTGAGTAGACCTACTGTCCACAGCAGTAATTGTCAATGTTGACTAAAAGGAGATTGCTATTGTTCCAGATTGGTGCCAACGTGCTGAATGTGTCAGGTTTCATACTCAGCCTCATTAAAACAACTTGTAATTCCTTTCCATATTGTAACAACTCACAAAAGCAGTTGTTATCCTTCACCATATTGCAAACTAGTGCCTGTCACATCTGCGCCAGCACAATCATGGCAGTTATTTTTAAAGAGGTAAGTCATGGATTCCCTGTCTCTCGTTTGCTGATTTGCTGAAGCAAGAGTAAGCACTTACAGCATGATATCCATACATACATGTTTTGTCAGTCTGTCTCAAGACAGCTCTTTGGTATTTTTCCTTCTTCACTACCGTTCCAGTAGCTGCAGAGTCAATAAAAAGAAAACAGTAATGCTGAGACAAAATGTCTACCCTGTGAGTTAATACCTCAGTGACACCGTGGTTCTATACTATGGTTCAAGCCATGATTGCTTTTATAGAAAAGGTTCCCTGCTTATGTGTATTTATATTGTTTATGTTTGTGTTTTATTAACCAGGTTGTCCACTCACTTCTGACCTGTTTTCAGTGTAAATCCAAAGAGAAAAGCTCCAGTAAGCAAATGAGATATAAAATGATTAAACACTTTCAACTAGATGAAGTAAAACATGAGAATGTTTGTTAGTGCACTAACATTAGCTAGCACACTAATATAGTACTGCACAAAACAGCAATAAATAGGTAAATTAATACTCTTAACTTACTGCTGTAATAAATACTATCAATATCCATATTAATGGAATTGACCTAAAACCTTGTACATTTTCACTATTGCTACATAATGCCTTAAGAACTACCAAACTACTGAATACACTGCAGAAAGTAGATAGCATGCAAAATGTGACGGATTAAAGATGTGATACAGAAATATGACAATTCAAGAAAAGATAATGAATGCATATACTTATTTATGGTGTAATAAGGAAAGGTTAATGTAAGAGCAACCTCATTAAATAAAGCATATAAAACACAGTAATCAGTATCACAGTATAATATACCTAGAGACAAGAAGAAAACTGAATGATAGGGCAGTTGTACTGACATAGGATAACCTAGAATGGTTGTACTATGGTCCAAAATGCAAAGACAAAATTAATATAACTGATGTGAAAGTCAGGAAAGATAAAAGTAAGTGATGTTAACAGACAGGACACTACCATTAATAAACAGGAAAGTGTCCATGGTCTTATTTTTTTATTCAATGTCTTTCACTCACATCTTTAAATGAGATGAAATGAAATGCTGAATGTAACACTGAAAAGTTTGATTATACTTCAGTTTCTGCATCCAAAATATACCTTTGCATAGGTGCATGCAACAAAATGAGCGTTATTTGTCTTCCATTTTATAGAACAGAATAGGTATCAGAACAAATTTCTTTTGCTAGGAATTTGCTGAATTTGATCATTTTCAAGATCAAGGGACATCTAAATTTTAGCTGGAACATGCAGAAGATTATCATAAGATTTGGTAGATATGCTCACAAGAAGAAAATCAAATGCTGTCTTTAAGTCCACCATGAAATCAGACTGGGTCATGTTCAAGACAAGCCACATATGATCTGAGGAATATCAGAAGCCATCACACGAATGTGCAGAGCAAGGTGTCGACTTACAGACAAAGAAAGTAATACAAAATTGTACTAGGCAGTAAGGAGCACTTTGTGCTACTGCAATATATAATAAAGCTCTCAACTTCTCATTTCAGAAATTAAGGTCAAGGGCTGAGAATAATGAAAGACAAATGGCTAGCTTCATGGTTTGATTTTAAATGATAGTACTTGTGACTCAGAAATTTAATGGAATAAGAAACTTAGTATTAAAATTAATTTTCTGAAGATTAGATTTGGTGGTTATTATACCTACTGTTTTCACCAGAAGTAATTCAGACCATGAATTTTATATACATATATATATATATATATATATATATATATATATATATATAAATATGGGTTCACTATAGAATCCTGAAATACTGAAATCCCGAATTTCAGTATTTTGAAATTCTATAGCCGAAATCTTTAAATACCGAAACCCCATAACCGCAAAATTTAAAACTGCAAACCTACAGTGCAAATACACCACAAACATACACATAGACACAATCTCTCCCACAATCAAACAAACAATCCAACACTACACGCAAAAAGGGGGGCTGCACCCCCCCCACACCCCTACGTATATATACTAACTCCGAGTTGGCACAATCACACACACAAAGGTAACTCACACAGACACATTTCACAGCCCCTTGCACACACACATCACAGCCAAAACACACACTGACATACACTAAAGCCCCTAACCAACACACTCATATGTACTTACCTACACTTACACCTATGCATTCACACACCGCAACACCCCCCCACTTATATATACTCACTCCGAGATCGCACAATCACACATACAAAGGTAACTCACACACACACATATTTCACAGTCCCTTGCACACACACACACATCACAGCCAAAATACACACTAACATACACAAAAGCCCCTAACCAACACACTCATACGTAGTTAGCTATACCTACACCTATGCATTCACACACCGCAACATCAGAAGCTCCGAACTTCGGTATTTTGAATTTCACGCTTCTGGTGTTTCGGAATTTCAAGGCTTCAGTAATATAATTTCAAAATACTGAAAGTCGTGATTTCAGTATTTCGAAATTATAAAGGGAACCCATATATATATATATATATATATATATATATATATATATATATATATATATATGAAGAGAGAAATTGAGAGTGAAATTTAAAAGTAAAATCAATGTGTTCTGGTTTAAAGCAGACATCAGGAAAAATGAAAATAACAGAGATCATTATCAACAATAAACAACCAACCTCACTTGCAAGTGGAATCTTTGTAATGACCCTCTGTGACGGCTTCAGTGTGGCATCACCTATCACTGGCAAAATGATGTTTTAAGGAAGTACCATAGAAATTTCAGAGAAGCCACCAGTTTGCATAGTACTCAGAATGCACTTGAGATAGCATAGATGATTATGGTTGTGTCAGTGATTGTAACCAAGTCGTTATGTGTTGACAGATGTCAAAAAATGCACCTCAAGGGAGAGGAAAGCAAGAAAAGTTTCGGCAGTGGATCTTGACATGCGTTTTAAGAACACATAACTACTTAGTTATGGTCACAGATACCTAACCATAATTCATGTTAGTGCTTCAAGCACTAATGTGCCATAAGTTAAAGGGACAAAAAGGAGTGAAATAAAAGAAAAGGTGATGTGTTTTACAGATCTGAAAGCTGTAACACTTTTAGAGCTGCCTCACAGACAGCAGCTAGAGGTTGTGTATTGCTGATTCTGTAACAGGTTTGGTACAAAGTACATTACAGCTTCCAGACACTTATCTGTGTTGGTTACTGTTAATGCCAGAGTGCAAGACTAGGGCATAACTCTTCTGAAATGTGCTTTACAAGACTTTGTTAAGTAACTTTCTCACATCAGAAAGGTGCTTAAAAGTTTGCATTGTTCCCATTTTCAGAGCATAATCTCAGTGACCTGTATGACATATTATAAACTTACCATCTTTTTTAGGACAGTTATTGTGAATGCTACATGGACAGTGCTGTGTAATAATGCAGTAGAACAGTTCACAATTCTAATGTGATTGAATGCTGTATGTTCAAGCACAGAGGAACAGACTGGAAATTCAGCTGTCAGAAGTGAGATTCATAGCTGTTTTACATGGTGGTGAGAGTCCTCTCTCCATCAAAGATCTCTGTACCAGAGAATTCCTTATTTTCTAACACTTACAGTGACCCTGGTGCATATCTGAAACTGTGGCAGGAATGGGTGAGGTGAATTGTTCCCACATGGAGTAAAAGGGGCTTGCCTCCCTTGTAAAACATGCTCTACACATTTTTGGGAGGAGGTAGGTAGGTAGGTAGATAGATAGATGGATAGATAGATAGATAGATAGATAGATAGATAGATAGATAGATAGACAGACAGATAGATAGACAACATTTTCACAGTAGCCACAAACAGTCAGTATTCTGTATCTTTTAATTTTTGGACTGCTCGTACACAGATATTGCTTACTTTAAAATCAACAAACAATGCAGGTTCCTAAAAAGGGATTCTTACATATGTGAAAAAGTGTTGCATCTGCATGTCAGCAAAGATTTCAGCTGCCCAACCAAAATATGTCCTGCAAAGACTGCCAGCTCATAATCTAGATTGCTTCATATATTAACATTTGTTTCTGTTTCAATCTTAAAAAATTCACTCAGATAGCTATTGTTTAAAGAGTTTGTCATTATAGATGAACTAGGCATATTCACAGAAATTCTCAAAAAATCAAAAGTCTTGAAATATTAGCTGAATACCTCCAACACACACACGCGCACGTATACACACACACACACACACACACACACACACACACACACACACACACACACACACACACACACACACACACACACAGAAGCAGTCACAGATACAGACATAGACTGCAGACATCTGAAGGTTTCACACATGGCCACAACATAGCTGGTAATTTACTCCTGTTGAGTCTTCTGGAACTGAGTGATTTACCATAGTGAAAAATAAAATATGTAGTCTTAATCTGGTCTGTAGGTAAATGCAGGAAACAACAATAACAACACCCATGTAACTTAAGCTAACTACATGTCTGCGTCAACATATCGTAGATTGTCCTGTCCCTTAACCTCGCACATGATCTCACAAACATATTACACCGCAGTCCCCAGCCTAGTATCCCTTCCCCCTGGTTTGCTACCATCATTTGTGATAAGACACCAATATGAAAATGTGACATTTTGAATATTTTTCGCTTTTTATCAAAAGGATAAATAAGCTAAACTACTGACTGAAGTAAAGCTAACAATAAAAAATGATTATAACAACAGAGGAAAAAGTATTCTGCATCTTCTAAATCTACAGCAGTTTGTTGGAATATTAGACATCGAGTGCTGTATTTGTTTGTGGAGTCATAGCTAGTAACTGATTATTTATAATTCTAAGGCGACATCCCTAGAGGTGATAGTGTAGGTTCCTCTTATTGGTATGCAAGAGGGACACAAAACTTAAAGATGCCAAATGCAATTTTTCATATAAATTAGTGTTGTGAAGGCCAGTTAAAGTTTTTTTCCTGTCTGATAAACCACTAAGTTATCAGTAACTGTGACAGGCTACAAAATGTTTTGCATTAACAATGCTTACATTTTCGGTAAGAGCTTGTTGAAGAAAAATAACCACTTTCTCAAAGTCCAGTGCCCTCCCGTTTCCAAAACAGCTTCCTTCAGTCTAGTTAAGTTTCACAGCAGCTGCCTATTACAGAGGGCAGAGCATCTCATTGAAAGCTCACACCTGTGTGCGAGAGCTGGGTTGTAATTAAAGGTATTATACATGTTAATTACACTGGCATGCAAGAGTTTCTTTTACGTAATTAACAAAACAGCAATCACGTTAAGTGCTTAATTTTAGGGGAGAAATTAACATCTTTCTCTCTGCAAAGCAACATTGCTTAGTAAACAGTGGTCATATTCATTAGTAATCTGCACTGTACTGTAAACATCTTTGTTTGCTGTGAAAGAGAACAATAGCATTCATTCACATAGACTAATTTTGTACTTCGTTATTTCGCTTAACATTGATTTGCTGATTGTCTATTCTAGATCTTAGTCAACCACAGAGTGTGGCTCTTCTTGCTAGCTGTGAAGGAAGTCTGCCTTCCTAATTTGTACTGCCTTAAGCTTTTCGTATGATTTGGTACATTGGCCTGAGAACTAGAGTCCCCTATCTTACTGATGGGAGTAGAGAAAAGACAGCAAACTGCATGGCAACTGGTGTCACATTTCTAGGGAGGATTTAAAAAAAAATCTAAACAGACTGATTCACAAAACTGAAGAAATTCAGTGAAGTAAAATTACATGGACAGAGACAAAGTGCAAAATTAATAACCTGCATGTCTGTTCTAACTTGTTGGACTGAGTAACTAGTGACTTGTCTGTAAGACTCCAGTTCCTTTCCACAATGAGACCTTACTAATTAGTAACTATGCAAGTATTGTAAAATGAATTGAGAAGAGCTAGTTCCAGGAGGCAGAGATTTTAAGATAAGAGCGACTGACTTGAGAAGGGCAGTGCTCAGCAAGTGGTGAAGGGGTGGCACAGTAGCTCAGCGGATAGCATTTTTGCCTCACAGCAGGAGGTTCCCTGGTTTGATTCTTGGCTGGGGTGCCTTTTCTGTGGAATGTACATGTCCTTCCTGTGTTTGTGTGGGGTTTCCTCCGGGTGCTCCATTTTCCTCCCACATTCCAAAGGCATGCAGTAGGTGGATTAGACACTATAAATTGGCCATACATAGATGTGAGTGTGTGTGAGTGTATGGCAAGGATGAACTACTGCAGCAGGTCTAGCCATCTGGCAGTGAAAACCTTCGCTCTAGATGATTGTCACTGTTGAAGTGACTCCCCAACCCCATGGGTAAAAAATGGGATAAAAGTGGTCATGGATGGAGTCCTGAGAACCATATGATTTCTGCACTTAGCTTTAGTGGATGACAAACACCTCAGCAGCAGACTAGGGGTTGTTGCAATAAGGGTCTAGCAAAATGATAGCAGTAAGTTACATTATTTATTTACTGAGCTTATACAGTATCTTTTTCTGACTTCCTGTCCTTTATATATATTCAGTAAGTTTACATTCTGAGGTCTGCTGAAAATTGGTTCCATTAACAGTGACACCCTTGTAATTAAAATGAATTATTTTGCTCAACAAATAAGCAAAGACTCACTGTAAAGAAGGGCGTTAACAAAGGGTTGGAATACATATTCTGAAGATAGCAAATGTAGGTACTCACCATGTCATAAGGGGTCTGCTTCACCAAATCCGACAGCTAACATTAGTACCATGAGGAAAACCACAGCAAATCTGAGGTAAGGAAGAAAAATCAGCAGCAGACATTTAACCATGACAGTGAGCTGTTACACAGATAAGGACTGATACATCTGTACTGCTGTACAAAGTGCTATTTATGAACATGAAATATTGAAGCTAACAGAGCAATATAAAAAAATTCTGATAACTGCAGAAAATGAAACCATGAATTTCCACAACTAGATGTTGTATTTTCAAATGTGTAGTATGTTAGAGTTGTTATATTTTGTTAAGATTGATGTGGTGGGGTGGGCACTGGTCACCATCAGCAGTATTTCCTTTTCTGCTGAACTGGAATTTTTGTTATCGAATCCAGCATCTGCTAGCTCAACTTTCCGTTGCTTTACTCAGTAACTTATTCATGCAGTTGTACTGCAACCATGCAGATCTCAATGAAGTTTTGCTTACAGTCTAGTGCTGCAGAATTCATCTTCACAAGGAGAGACTTAGATAGTAGGAAATTAATAACAAACAAAAAAGTCAGCAGTGACGGAGATGGACTATTAGCAGGGACTGTTATGAGAAAAGAATTTAGAGACAGTAGCATGTATACCATGAACTTTTAAGTGCACAGAAGGATGGAAAAGACTATGGTATGACATGAATGCAATACTTTCTCAGGTACAAATGAAAGATGTCTAGTTGATGTGCTGGGCTTAGGAAGGTACTGTAGAAATATTATTTCATGGATAGGGTGGTGTGGCTCTAGAATACAGTTTCAGATGCGTTGTTCAAATTTAGGTCAGTATAGGATGCTGAAGATAATTAAGGCAGCTAGTATTAAAAACAAATTAAGGATTTAGAGAGGGACAGATGCACAGAGCCTAACCGCAACACTCTAGCAGATTTGATAGACTACATATCTTATTCCATCAGCTCTTCGTGTGCTCATGTGCAGGGTTGTATATTTAAAAAAAAAAGATACACGATCTGTGATGCAGGTCTACATTTGCTTCATTGAGTGTTTCTGTAAGATGGAAGTTGACAGCTACCAGACATTAAAGACTCTTAAAGTGATGAACAGGGTATACCATTAAATGGGATAGTCATAAGGCTGTATCACAGTATAGGTTTGCACCATGTAGAGGATAGTAGATACATGAGATATATTTCCAGCAACCACAGTGAAATGTAGAGACAGAAATGTTTTTGATGGATTATATTGGAAATCAAAGTGCTTGTGACTTGAATGGGGAGATGAAGATGAATATTCGCCATTTTATAATGCCCATTAACTTCAAGTTCTTCATACCAGGGAGACCAACCATTTCCTTCATCTCTGAGCTCTACTGCGAAACCTATAGTTTCAGGCAAATGTAGTGCAGTGCTTCATGTAGGATGCACATGCATAGAATAGGCAAATGTAGTGCAGTGCTTCATGTAGGATGCACATGCATAGAATAGGCAAATGTAGTGCAGTGCTTCATGTAGGATGCACATGCATAGAATAGGCAAATGTAGTGCAGTGCTTCATGTAGGATGCACATGTATAGAATAGGCAAATGTAGTGCAGTGCTTCATGTAGGATGCACATGCATAGAATAGGCAAATGTAGTGCAGTGCTTCATGTAGGATGCACATGTATAGAATAGGCAAATGTAGTGCAGTGCTTCATGTAGGATGCACATGCATAGAATAGGCAAATGTAGTGCAGTGCTTCATGTAGGATGCACATGTATAGAATAGGCAAATGTAGTGCAGTGCTTCATGTAGGATGCACATGCATAGAATAGGCAAAAGACATAAAGCCTACATCTTGGTTTCATGTATCAACATGCCAACTTCATTGAAACACGCCTTCCCAGACTTAAAGCACGTTATACCTAAATACTTGTACAAGAGAAAACTGCTTTCTAATATGCCCCGTGTGCAATGGCAAGCTATTTTTTATTTACCAGTATAAATATTCATATACAAAACTGGCCATGTCTGTGCCAAGCTACATACCTGCCACCTAGTCATTCAGTTCACACTGTCCTGCTTCTGTATCCCAGAGATGCATAAGTAAAGCTCAGGTACTTGTGGGACCTTCCACAGCCATCACCTGGAGACTAGGGTGAACACAGTGCTATGACTTCATGTGTACTTTACAGCTGAAATCCTTCACTTACCTCTGCAGTCATCCAGATGCTGAAAACTGTGAATTAATTTATATTTAATGTCAGAATATCCAGTTATTCATATTAATTCAGTCAATGGCTGTCCTCATAAACGATTGCAGGGTTTTGCCAACTGATGAGTGCACAATACATACAAGGAACCATTTACATGGGGAAGAAAAACAATATTTAGTCAGCTTAACTGGATTACATATGATTCCTAGAATTATAAGAATCAACTATTACTCAGTTGAAGAACTTATCTAATACAAATGTTGTGTTTTCATTTGCTTCATCCATTTTTGCTGGTGTAGAACGATGTTCTGGTGTATCCCAATCATTTCCTTAGGCATTGTATGAAGGCTGGGTATCTCATTGTCTCTAAGCTCTCAATGCTTTTGTTTTAAGCAGTTTGAGCTCTATTACAAAAGAGTTTGTGGTAATTCCAGAGTCATTTGTTTGACAGCCCTGTGCTGTTCTAATTACCCCAAAGTGCTTGGAGCTACCGTGTTCCTCTAAGTAGAATATAGTAGTCACAGCTTGTGTTATATCCTATCTGAGATGGAACTAGAATGTGGTTTTCTGAAAGGGAAAAGGTTCCATTCTTTTCCAATAACCCTTTTTATACCTCAGCAGTTAGAAGAAAAGGTAGAACAAATGTCACCTAATTTACTTCCACTTGCTTTTTTTTTATATATTTTTTATACTGAATATATTGATTTCTTTCACTTATTGGAATCTGATCTCAGCTGCCCCTTCATGTGTCAACTAACTATCTTTCAGATATTCTTTTGTCCTGTGTATCTAGAATGAAAACAATTATTCTGCCTATCCAAATCCAGAAAACTCATTGCAAGGATAATTACAAGGTGGTCTGTCTTGCCTTTCTTATCCGTAAAATTGGAAAGGGTCATTCATAATCAGGGCAGTGATCACACATCTTCGTACAGAGTATAGTCTACATATGAAGGTAAAACAACATGCATATCACTGTAGAAGACCTTTAATATTATGACTTATGCATCTTTCTGCATGAAAATGACATGCTCAACTCTGTTAGCACCAGGCTTGGGTATCACCTTGAGGATACTGAATGCAGTGCAGAAATGAAAAACACCGTCCAAACAAACAAAAGATGATACTCCAGGCTCACAAGACTGTCTTCTGGTGGCTCTTCTTTCCTTTAAGTCTTCAAGAAAGGGCTGTTGATCCTTTTAGTAGCCAACAGCTTACCTGACATATTTCACATGATCAGCTAATACTTGGTTTCAGTGAGATTCTGCTTCTCTCTGTTCTTGTATACCACTGCATGACAAGACTTGTTTCCTAAACGCTTCTGAAGAGAAATACAAACATAACCATGTTAGCTGCCTTTGGTCTAAAGCCTGCCATCATGGCCTTATTGATGATTAAACCTTAACATGTAGCACTGGGAACATTACTTCATAGGTCCTACAGTCTGGGTCATCCTGTACATCATTTGCAGTCTGGCACTTTTCTTGGCAGATCTCATGCTGAGAGCACACTTGATTAGTGTCTGTGTGAGCACAGATCTCATGCTGAGAGCACACTTGATTAGTGCCTGTGTGAGCACAGATCTCATGCTGAGAGCACACTTGATTAGTGTCTGTGTGAGCACAGATCTCATGCTGAGAGCACACTTGATTAGTGTCTGTGTGAGCACAATGTCATCTACCAACAGCATGATCATGACTCTCCTCTGAGCACACCAGTTCTTCCCTAATACTTGCACAACTGCTTTCAAACTTGGCATATATATATATATATATATATCTAAAATATCTCTATGTTTGATGCTTAGAGGCAGATTCAAAACCTGCCCATGTGGACATCAGATTGCTGTCCCACGGTGACTTTCTCTTCACTGTACTGGGGAAGAGCAGGTTGGCGGGCATAACACAACTAAACACAAATTGAAGTGCAGCAGTGTCATAAACACTTCACTAGATAGGCCAGAACCAAATTTTCAGGATGTAAGTCCTAGCAAAACTATTACAAGTCCTGCATGTGTTGATCTTTTCCTCAATTGATTTTGGCTCGAGTCCACACCAGTCCTCTTCCTCCTCTTCCTTCTTAGTGAATAACAAAGGCTCCAGAGGAGGTATTACCCCCCCCCCCCAGTTCCCACCCTGGAGGTATGTTCCAGGATTGATCACCTGGAGCATAAAGTCAACACGTCTGATTTCTGGGTGTGGTCTGTCCAGTCTTCCAACCACAAAGTAAGGATATGGAGGAACAGCACCTCCTGTCCCTTACAGATTACGGTATGATAGCCGTGCTGGACCTGGTGCATACCTTTCTCTCATCACATTGCACTTAGCAGGTATACTGTATCACTTTACTCCTGGCATGTGACTGGCATATATTCAGCCTTGCATAAGGTCAGGCCTGAATCTGAAAGAGAGTGGTACTTCCTCTATGGGGCCTATGAAATGTCTGCAGATTTAGAGACCATTTTTCTTACAATAGGAAAACAATGGATCTTCCCTGCCATACATCTTCTCTCTGGATGATGCCCCACACCTTTTCTGAGACCTTAAGGGTAATGAGGACAATATTGACTGACCTCAATACTCCATTCTTTCCCCTCCTCTAGAAATCCCTGAATTTGAATGAGGGAAAGAAGGTAGGAAAGCCCTTGAGTCATCCCTCCAATGAAGTCTTCTAGTGAGCTTTACAGCATGGAAGCAACCTCACTCTGGATGCACTTTACAAAAGCTGAATGAGCTGAGTCCCTCACTAGGCATCCTAGAGCTGATTCCTATATTATCTATTTCATCCAATACAGGTTCCCACAGGCTACAACTATTTGTTACCCTTCCAGTAGACACAGTCCAAAGTTTGGGACAATCGTGTCAATAGACTGTTGTATTCTGTTATCTTGTGGTTCAGGGTCATCAATTATTCATCTCACCTGTCTAACTTTCCATTCTTTCTCTGAGACCAAGCCATTGAAGAGTCTGTAGAACTACTTCCATCTGGGCTCAAGAAGGTCCTGATTCAGAATCTATCTGTGATTTCCAAGTTGATTTTAAATGTGATCTACTGTAATTTTGATTGTGCTGACTCTCTGATTGGGGTACATGCTCTTATATGTGTTTCTGGGCAGAGGACATCCTTGAGGCTGTCCTTTCATAAGAGGAAATCTCAGATGCAGCAATATGAAAGCACAATTTACAAGAAAATGCTCTATTGGCTAGGATTCTTAGGACCTGTTAGATAATGTCTTAAGGGGAACAAGTCCTCACTATGGTGGATGAACTTTATGGTTTCTGTGCCTCTTTCTTTTCTCTTTTATAGACCCAGGCAATAGAAAAAGTGGAAAAGCCTCCTTTCCATACAAGGAAGGCTCTCAAAGACATTATGATATGATATGACCTTGTCTTCTCCTGTGCTAGTCGGGTGGACCAAGTGGAAAACTCAACCAGCCTATATGCAGCAATCCTGGCTACAATCTGCAGATGCCTGTGGTGAACTAGTTTGAGTTCTGACCAGTTAAAAGAGCCATTACAGGTGGCAGTGTACTCTAGAAATGGTCATTTTGGGCTGTGTCCTAGTACTTTTAGGTCTTCCTCCAGACTGATCACCACTAAGAGACCAACCTGTATTTACATAACTCTTTTGATAGAACTAAACTCTACTATCAAAAGATGTAATAATGTCTTTCTTTCTTCAGAAAAGTTTGGGGAATTCTACTTCCACCTTTTCCTAGTTCTGAAGGAAATGTGGCTTTTGCTCTATCCAGGAACTACTTAGCTTCATGTAACACAGATTTTATTCATAGTTCAGATAGCGATTCTACACACTTTAATGCTTCTACTGTATCTGGCAAAGGGTAGGGGCTGGTGCTCATCTCAGCTCCTATGTGGTTTCAGAATTATTTTGACAGTTGAGAAGACTGCAGGTTAAGCAGTTCGAGCTGTGAACAGTTTCAGTGGATCTGAAGACATGGCTGTTTCCAAAAAACAGTCCTTATGCAGTCAGAAATAAATTAATCATGCAGTATCTAAGGAAGTAAGGCTGCACACATTTGTACCACCTCTTCAGGAAGGCAATATCTTTCTGGCTATTGGCCGTATTCATGGGTATCACTCTAACAACAGTACCCATCTTGGGAAAATTAATAACCTGACCAGTTCTCTTTAGTTCTTCTCAAGACCGCCACTGGAGCTGCAACTTTTGAGCCTTAACCAGTCCTGATCTTCTGGACATGCCAATGTATAACACTGTGGTGTTTTCAACCTGCCCTGAAATGTACTTAGTTGTAAAAGTTCTGTGATTTTGCTTTTGTGATCTGTGATGCATGAACAGGCCTTCGGGAGTACAGATGGACAGATGATGTTTAGTCATAGCTGTGTCCAATGGCTAAGCAATTTTGAGTTGCTAGTTTATTTATTTTATTTATTTGCAATTTGATTACCGGGGAAGTCCACTGGGCCGAAATGACCCATTTTCAGAGGAGGCCCGGGGAGAAAAGCTCCAAGATGCATTATACAATTTAGATACAAACAATAGTTAATAGTAAAGATCTTATGTAGAATAGTTACTCATAAATGCATTCAGTATCATGCATACTTAACAAATTAATTAAGCTTGAAGGTAGGGATCACACAGTTTCATTTGAGGAAAACAGATATGGGTTAGGTGTGGAAACAGTTTGCATACAAACCTTTTAAGAAATGTAAATACGCTTTACATACACACATCAACAGTAGAATGCTACTTGCAATATTTAGAAAGGTTGGGCTGTGTGAGGGTAGCTGTAGGAGGTGAGAGCTTAGAGAGAAGCTATAGAAATTGTTGAGAGCTTAGATAGGCTCATAGGAAGATAACTATGAGAGTTCTAGAGCTTGGGAGCCAGAGCGAGAACCCCTTTGGATTAGGTTGGGTGAAGGCAGGTACATTTCCATTTAGTGGACAGGTGTTTGAATAGTTGGGTTTTGAAGTTTTCTGAGTTTGGTATGGTTCTTAGTGTGGAGGGAAAGGAATTCCATTTTTTGCCTAGTGAGAAAGATAGGAGAAGTTGGCCAGCAGGACGTTTAGTTTTATGGATAGTGATTAAGTTCTGATTTTCAGATCTGAGAGCTCTGTTGGGTGTATAAGGGGAAAGGATATTAGTTAGAGTGGGACATTTTGTTGGGTGAAATATGAGTCTATGTGTAGTAGTGAGCTGGAGATAGTCTAGGTAGTTTGGGAGTTCAAGCCAATTCAGGGATTGTAGGGTTAGGCATTGATGGGTGGTATTTTTAGATTTAGAGGCAAATTTAGAGATTTTGTTGTAGCAGTTTTCTAGTTTAGAGGTGATAGTGGAGGACAGGTTGGTTAGAAGAGGGGCTCCGCATAATAAGGAAGGAAGAAGATAAGTTGAGGCCAGAGTTTGCCTGGTAGAGTTGGAGAGAAAGCGATTATTCCTATACAGTTTATATTTATACAGATTAGTCCTATATAGTTTAAGCTGGGAGACTTCCTGTAGCTCCAGGATATATAGCTGAGTGAATTTTTTATATCTAGTTGGCTGTTCATTTTTCAGAAAGAGTTACATCATGCCTATAATGCATTAATGTTACTTCAATCATTCTTTTAGGTCTTCTTGTTGATACATTGCTGGGTGTGAATATTGCTTGATTCTAAAAATAATTTTAAAATGATTCACTCCTTTTTAAGTATCAAAAACAAAATAAATATGATTCTAATAAGAAGTGGTCCATCCCTGATAACAGGTGTGCATGATGACTGGTTTACACCCAGATTTTTTCAGGCTGTTTCCTGCCTCCCCTAGTTCCCATCATGCTTCTCATCTCCAGGATTGACAGTTTTGCTTTGCACATAGAACACAATTCTTACAGATCTAGCACTATTCTAAGTACATAACGTTCCTTCTTGTTTTATAGTATAATTAATACTCCCAATTGTTTTAAGTGAGTGCTTTATTTCAGTAATAAGTACAGTGACAATAGGTGCTGGTAAAATTATGACCTAACAATTTCTTCACATACATTTTTATGCCCTGCCAGGCAGTACTCAGACAGTTTTAGTCAAAGGTACTTTAAGGACATAGAGTGGCAGATGTTACGTGTCATCCTCCCACAAAAAGATGAGCAACTTGTTGCTTATTTTTTTTATTTATTAATATTTTTATTTCCACATGGAAAGGTACTGCACTTATTAACGTGCTGCTAGGAACTGTGGAATGTCCTAAATCACTGCTCTCTTTCCCCTCCTTTTAACTTAATTTTTCAGTCTGATGCATAGTTTGACAATTGTAAGGGAATCCCATCCATTGGATTGTGTTCATTAATTTGCACTTATGTCTTCCAATCCCTGGATGCACCTTCATGTCTGCACCATGTACACTATGTCCCTTATTGCACTTATAAAATACGGATCTGTATTTGAATTTTACCTTTAGTAACTTACATCTAATTATGCATTTTGCTTAATGAAAAATAGTACATCTGCCCATTAAAACTAACTAATTGATGTACAGTTTTATAACTTTTTAACTAACATGATATGTTCATGGTAGTCAGTTTGCAGGCCCTTCTTTCAAGCTGTGGTAGATCATTGTACAGTTCTTTTTGCTATAATTGTCATAAACCATACATAGTATGCAAGCTGCAGATACTGAGTGTTACACAGGTGTCTGTGATCCATAGATGGATAAGCATTTTTTATTTTTCCTTTGTTAGCCAGGTTAGTCCCACTGGGCTAGTAGCCACTTTTCCAGGGATACCCAGGGGGTATTTATGCTGCTAGGGGATAATTGGCCAGATCATCTGGGAACTTTCCCTACTGGGCAATGCTGCGAGTAGAATCCATTTTGCATGAGCATTTCCTTTTTCCATTCCAAGCACAAAGGTGGCCCAGAGAAACAGGGTGGCAGATGGAGAGAGAAGGAGATAATGCAATGGGGAGAGAAATGGCAGGAAAAGCAAATACATAGCTCAGAGAGTTGGTGCAGGATTCTGAGGAGATGTTTCAAAGACATCTGTTTGATGGAAATGAATTAGTAAATGATGGATGTATAAATGCAACTCTCCAGTCAGGAGGGTTACAAGATGATTTACTTGATGAAATGGTTATGCAGAATGAGCCAGAAAATGAAGGTGATGACTCCTTTTGGGACATATGGAGAAAATGCAAAAGGAGGATGCAGAAACATTCCTGAAGAATAGTGGTGAGATGGAAAAGAAAACATATGCAGAGGAAGTAAAAGAAGGCAAAAGGGGAGTAGCAGAAAAGAAGGTAGAAGAAAATGAAACATGAAAATATGTGGTAAGGATTCAAAGTAAAGAAGACAAAGAAATGGACAGGTATGAAGTGTAGGACAATATAATAGCTCCTATCACACATGCGATAAGAGCATTTATTCTTCTTAACAGAGATGTTTTGTGACATTATATTTGAGTCTGTCCTTTCAATGGAAACTTTTCTTCGAGAATATGAAAAAAGAATGATTGTAACTCATGGAATCTTTATGGGATAAAAGCATTTGACAGTGAAGCAAAAAAGAAAATTCATGTGCAGTTTTGAACAGACGTTGAAAGAGATACTTTGAAAAGACATTTGAAAACTTTATGTAAAGAAACACTGGCCATTTTAAAATGTTATGATGAAAGGATTTATGGACTGGTGGATGGAACTGTAATATTGTGTTAAAATTGTATATTTACCAAACATGATACATGTGGAGGGGAATGTGGGTTTTGTAAAATATGGAGAAAACCCAAAACTGTTTTTTTTTGGATAAGAAGGATATTTGATAAGTAGCTATGATAAAAGAAAATGTTATATTTGTGGGAACATGGGACATGATGCAAAACAATGTGAATTGAAATCTTATAAATGTAACAAAATTATACAAATAAATCAGATGAAAAAATAAGAGAGAACAAGGCTCTGAAATAAGTGGTAAAGAAAACATAAATTGGGAAGTAGTAAAAAAAAGAATGCAGTTGATAAAAGGGTAAGTGACAGAAAAAGAAAAATTAAAGGGGTAAGTACAAAAGAAAAAAGAAAGGAAGTGGATGAAAAACAAAATATACAGCTAAATATTGGGGGTTGGTATAATGGTTAAGGGATTTAACTCACAAAGACATGGCATAGTGTTTTATTGTCACCTATGGAAGGGAAATTGGCTAGGCTTTAAGTGGCCTATTAAAGCCAGCTAGTCTAGTATTTAGCTATGAACTTAAGAAACCATGACTCAAAAATAAAAATGAAAACTGTAGAGTGCTTTCTGTAAATATGAATAGTATTAAGAATATAGTAAGAAGAATATGGATTTTCGTGTGATGTAATACATGTGATACCATGAATCAAAAGGAAAATGAAAACTTTAGAGTGTTTTCTGTAAATATGAATAGTATTAAGAATATGGTAAGAAGAATAGGGATTTTGGAGTGGTATAATACATGTGAACTAGATCTAATTATATTACAAAATGCAAGATTTTTAACAAATGATGAAAGATTACAAACATAGAAACTATGGGAAGGAAAGATAATCTAGAATTTGAGAAGTGACAAATGTTCTGGAATAGCCATAGTCTATAGAAATACAGTAAAGATACTGGATGTAACTATAGCAAAAATAGGAAGATTAACCTTTGTAGATTTAAAACGAAAAGAACAAGTATATAGAATTATAACATATGCTTATACTAATTGAAAAGAAAGGAAACGCCTATTTCATCAGATTTTACAGTATGCAGTGGTAAATATGAATATTATAACAGTGGGAGACTTTGTGTACAAAGAATGGAAATAATATAAAAAAATGTTAGAAATTATAAGATGTGGTAATTTAAAACTTTGGGCCAAAAATTCATGGACTTACAAAAGGGGTATATATGGAACTGAAATGGAATATTTTATAGTATCAGAAAGTTTAGTTTTAGCAGAAGGTGGTTGAAACAGAATTTTCTGATCATCTTTCAATATGACAAGACAGAAAGGAAAACAAGAAATATATAAAAATAGGCAAGGGATATAAAAGGATAAATGAGAAAGCATGGAATGAAGAGGGAAAGAGATTAGTAATACAGTTATAGAAAGATCACATTACTTTCAGAACATTTTGTAAACACATTTTCTAAAATTGGATGATATTTAAGGAAACATACAAAAAATATTTTTTTACAGTGGCAATATGACGTGAGAAAAGTAGAGAAAGAAAAATATAAAAGGATATATAATGATGCATTTGAAAATTTAGAACATAATGACAGAAAGTACTTTGACAAAGAAAAAGAATTGAATGAAAGAAATCAAGAAAAAAATACAAAAATTGTTATATAAACAAACATATTTTAATGAGGAAAAAGAGAGGAAGCATTGAGTAACTTAAGTAGGTTAGTAAAGAAAGATGGTAGTGTAATAAGAGTAATCAAAAATGTAAAAAGAGAAATAGAAAGATCCCATGAAAATATTATAAACAATGTAGCACAATATGTATAAGAAATGTGAATAGAAAAAAGAAAGCAGTGAAAAAATAGGAAAAATAAAAAAGTTAACAGAAAAAGAGAATGAAGAGATGAGAAAAGAGATTTATTTAAATGAGCTAGATAAAGTATTAGGCCAAGTAAATATAGATTCAGCTGTAGGACCAGATGGAATAAGGTAGGAAATGTAAAAAAGTTTAAGGGATTAGCAAAAATAATATATTTTTAAAGATTTTGAATGAATGGTTAAATGTAAATTTTATGTATAAAGAATTATGAAGTGGTGTACTTAAGTATAAAAGAATGAAGATAGAAGGCAAAAAAACCCTCCAAAAACTGGAGGCTGATTGTATTGAATAATAACGATTATAAAATCTTTATGAAAATAATATAAAAGAGACTTGAAACTAAAATGGAAAACATTATGTAAGATAGTATATACAGTATACATGGGAAGGGTTATCAAGAATTATTAATGACAAGATAAATTATGGATGTTATTATGAATAGAAAAGAAGAAGCAAAAATCATGATAGGAGACCTTAATAAGGCATTTGATACAAATGGACAGGAATTTGATACAGTTGATGAAACTGGACATGAAATCTTATGTGTAATAATGAAAGACTATAATGTAAATGAGAAAGTTAGGAAATTATCCATGTCAGCGTATAGTAATAATAAAGTAAAATACTTGTAAATGGCTGGTTAAGCCAAGAGGTGCATATGAAGAGTGGTGTAAGACAGGGATGTCCAATGAGTTATATACTCTTTGAGTCAGTTATGAATGTGATAGTATGTGAAGAAAATTACAAAATTAAAGAGGCAGGGTATATAACACCTGAACAGTTTAAGAATTGCAAAAAACAAAATTTGGAAAAAAATAAGTAATAATTTACATAAATGGGTGTCTATAGATGATAGGGATGGCTTTTAGTAAAGAGGAAAAGTAAAGGTTTAGGTGATGTACTAAAGATGGGTCTATATTATTACCTCAAACATCCAGAATACTGAATACAACTCAGTCGATACAGAAACATCGATGTACACATTCAGCAAACTACCAAACCATCGAAAATGAAGACATTGAACATGTTTGTTGTCCAGCAGCATGATTGTGGGGATCAGGAAATATATCCTTTTCCCCCTGTAGTGCAGTGTCGGAGTTGGTATATTTAAGTGGGGGGTGCATGGGGGCTTGCCCTCCTGCAAAAAGTGTGTAAATATAGTTTTAGTTAATTGGGTTTCACTTACCTGAATGGCACTTTTGCTGACATAATGCATTTGATATCTTAATTTTTAATGGTTTGGTAGTTCACTGAATGTGTAGACCGACGTTTATGTGCCGACGGAGTTGTATTCGGCATTTTGGACATTTGAGGTAATAATATAGACTCCTAAAGATTAGAGGTATATATTTTCGAATGAATGAAATTTCTGTGTTAGGTATAACATTTGGGAAAGAGATAGGAAAAAATAAAGAAGAAGGGTTTTGTTTGTAAATAAAGAGGAAGGGTTTTCGGGTTAATTAATCCAATAGTATATACTGCTTCATTAAATTTGTATAAAGTCTTAAAGTGGATAAATTAAAAAGATGAGAAATTAGTAGTAAAACTGTATAAATATAAGTATTATAAATTGTGGGTATGGTAATTGTGATATCCCTCCTCTGGGCTAGTAATCAAGGAGCCTGAATCCTCACCACTGACACTGGTGAGGGACATTCACTTTGAACAAAAATAGATACGCACAGCATTTATAGATGCAGTTCTCTGCACCAAGCACAATTTCCCTTAAGAACACACAGGAAACACACTCCTGTCCTGGGGCTGGGTTTCCCTTTCTCTCCATAGGACCCCAAATAAGACTACCCACTGACACAGCTATAGAATCAAGTCCTTAGATGGATGCTTCAAGCCATGTTGTCTACCACCCTCTCTATGTGCTCTGTGTCCCTGCTGACACATGCAGTCTTTGAGATTTGATTTTCACACACACACACACACACACACACACACACACACACACACACACACACACACACACCTGGGAAAGGCTGGCACAGATTTACCAGCTGTGCCCAGGCTTTAAGGTAGATACACTGCCATGAGAACACCCACAAAGCCGGTTACTCTAAATCTGTTGCCAGGGTACCCAATTATACTGAGTGAAATTAATACTAATACCAATGGTAATGTTGACCAAACAGCAAAGCTTTCAGGAGTGGCCACATCACCAAATAAATATAAGTACTCTCAAAGATTAAAATATTCTCTAAACCACCAGCCACAATGAAAAGTTTAAATATATTTAATAATAAATAATAAATAACATTAAAATAATAAATATCTATTTACAATAAACACCAGAGTTTCAGTCACGGAAATAGTAAAAATAACACAGATGGAAAGGTTCACACAGATACAGAAAAGCAATGCTTAACTAATCACACTGTATTTTCCTGACTGATCTAAAAATATACTGTTCCCTCATTCACTTACTAGAAAAAGGCAAGATGAAGTGAGTGAGTGGTCCTTCTTTGTCAATCAGACTGCTGAGAGCTAAGTAACATCTCTCACCAATATCTAAATATCATTTGAGTGCTGGCTATAGAATGACATCACATCTAGTCATTTGACTCTGGTTCCCACACTACCCCCTTTACTAGAAACTTGAGCCAGGATCTTGCACATATTTGTCATAACACATACAGATAGTGATTTACAAAGTTGTGTTACAACATTTGAAAACTATAAAATAATTTTAACACTTCCACTGTTCCCACAGAGCTACTAAGCCAAACTTTTCACAGACACTTCTTCTCTGACTGCAGTCAGAACTATGAGATACAATATTTATAGCCTAAACCAGGTAATTTAATTTCATACTATTTTTCAGAGTTAGCCAGACTGAGATTAGCTTCTTCTCCATATCCTCTATTCCAATATATTAATTTCAGCAGTTACAATACAGTCTGACATACAGGTATATTTCTTTTCTGTCCAGCAGGACACACTGTTGGTAAATTTTAACTCAAGCAGCTTTACAAATATATTTTTCAACACACACATCTGTACAAATCAGCTTGATATACAAATGAAATATAATTCTTTACAAAAATCCAGCTAGCTATGCTGACATATGTTACACATCCACTGCCCTGTTCCTCCTGGCATAGCTAGCACTACCTCACATCATCATAGTAATAAAAAGAAAAAGAGTGCATAAATAAAGAAATAAAATGTTATCAAGAAAAAATATTTTTTTGTGGAAAATAAAAAATTGATGATATAGAAAAAGATAGAAATGTATGGCATAAAAATGTAGTGATAAAACATTACTATGCAAAATCATGGGAAAATCTAACAGATGAAAACATGAAAGCTATTAAAATAAGAAGCAAATGGTGCAATCAGAAAGTAGAATGTAAATATTTTTCATGGAGACTTGTAATAGGTAAATTACCAGTAAAAGGAACGATGTCATATAAAAAGAAAAGCAATAGAATATGTTCACATTGTCAAGAAGAAGAAACTAGTGAACATGTGTTTTGGAAAAGTGAAATAGTAAAAATGTTATGGGGAAAACTAAGTAAAGAAGATTTTTTTCAAAAATAAAAAAGAAGTGGATAAAATAAACATATATATGATTAAATATGGATATTATTAGAGTAGAAGTAAAGAATGTGTTAAAATAATAGATTAAAAGTTATTTTATGTCATATGGGTTACATGAAATGAAAGATTAAATTATTTTTTTTTAATAATTTTAGCAACAGAAGTAAGCAAAATTAGATGGTGATTATGGAAAAAGGAGTGGAGGTTTTATAGGGATAAACATTTAGTATAATTGTAATGAATATTATGAATATGTGTAAATATATTTGTATATCTATATATCTGTACATTTGTAAATATATTGTAAATAAGATACTTTTTATATGTAAACAAAGGATCCCTACTCTTTTCAGTACGTGCTATTCGATCTTTTACATACATATAAGCTATCACCAAATGAGGCAGATGAGGCTTCAGTTTAACATCTCAACCAAAGAACAGCACAGACACAGGATTGCCCCCCCCCTTTTTTTACTGCACCGCACTGTCAGCAATCCATTAACTTGGTATGAGAATAGAATTTACAGCCTTCTACGCCAAAGGTGAATGCACTGCCTCTTTCACGTCTGACAGTAGACTATTGAAATATTTTTTTTTAAAAAAGTACAATATCCATTTTAGTTAACTGATTGTTGGACATGGTTATAACTTTTTAACAATATGGAACTTTGGTATAAAACATACGTCTCAGTTGCCCAGTGTTTTATAGAAAGTCCCTGGTTTTGCATGGTATTTTTGCCATGTCTTTCGCAATTGTTTTATGTTAAATCACTGAGGATTATGGTGAGTGAGTAATGACTGACTTGAAACTTCATTTTGTTCAGGAAATTCATGTTGATTTAAAACCTGTTGTCTATTAACTTTTCAAGTGAATTAGACAAATATTTTAAAATTGTCTTTGATTTTTGTCTTAATCTCCCAGTATTTGTGGCTTTGTCCAGAATTCTTTGGCAAAAAAGTTGAGATGTAATGACATTTTTAAGTGAATATTTTTATATTTTATTTTTTGCGTGGCATTGTACAGTTTAATTTGTAAACATCATTTCACAAATGTTTTCACAAATCTTGTTTTGGATCTGTTTGGCACTAGTTTATGTCACAATTCAGGTGATGGTCCAGACATGGTATGTTGAAAATTTGAGCTCACAATGTTAAGTTTTGGCAGAGTTGTGGGCCTTTATTATAAATTATACTTAAAAATACATTGCCCATTTTAACAAACAGCAAGTTTTGTGACAGACCTATATTTGCAGAATTTGAAACTACAAAGGTTCTGTTTTTTGTTCAAAAATATTTTGCTGTATGAGCTGTTCTAATAGATACATTTGCTGCGGGCTTAGAAAAAGATTAATTGTCAGTAATCCTATCACAACTTACAATGATACTGTACTGTGGGGAGATGGACAGTAAAATATGTGTCTCCTTTATAAATTATTTTAAGCAGAGCAAATAATGCTCTTAATTTATGCCCAAAAGGGCAGTGTTATGTAGAGCTTGGTTGGAAAGATGTGTTGTGATGCTCTTGCTGTTAAGTTGAGAAGAAAGGGGAAATGTGTGTCACAGAAGCAGTAGAGGGGGCAGATCACTGGTAGGCATAAAGGGGAATTGTACATAGAACATATCAGTGGAACAATCAAGGGTGACTCTGAGCATGACCCTGACTTATCAAGGCAGGAGGATAAGACACTGGAGTAGAGGATAAAGATGAGAAGCAGAAGAAAGGGTACAGTTATCACAAGACATTTGAATTAACTAGGAAGTGCTTGGGAATTTCAGAGCTTTGGGAGAGTGTAGTTTATTCTATTATGAGCTCAGTCAGTTGGGTTAAGACTGTGTTACAAAAAACAGACTTCTGGATCCTGTTCAAACCATGGAAGAATAGCAATCAGAGATGCCCAGGTGTAAGCACTGTTAACCAACCCTCAGCATTATACTGCAAAGTCTGCAATATGAAAAGAGGTAAGAACATGAAGTCAATACTGTGAAGTTTTAAGAAGGTGGATAATGAGGAGCTACAAGGTGGGGGGGGCAGAGATGATTTAGGAGACTGGGACAAATGGTGAGTAAACAAGATAAGAGAGCTGGTCTGGAACTTGGACAGGGGGTTGAAGAAGAGACAAAGTGACAAAAAGAGGGTATAGCTAGTACTCCAACAAAGTAAGTGGAGGCTACTGCAGGAGACACACTACACAGAGGCCATCAGAGACTCAGTAAAGGGGTTGAGGGCAGCAAAGGCACAAACTGAAAAGGAGATGGCAAAAGGGAGCAGGAGGAGAAACAATGAGTTTTTCTATCAAATAAAAAAAATGTAGAATGGAGAGACAGACATAACTAGGATAAAAAAGATAGAAGGGGGATCACACATGGCTACAGAAAATAGAGATGCTAATTGCTTTTTATCATTTTTTTGCTAGAGAAAACTAGGGGAGAGTGCCTTGCTGAAATTGTGGCAGGGAAGACTGTGAAGAAATGTGGGCCAGCAGGAGAAAGAGCTGGCTACCTTAGGATAAAGCACAATGACCTGATGAGCTACCACCCTCCCAGACTCCTCAGGAGTCTGTCCTGTAACGCTTACAGATTGTTTACTAGAAGTCTTCAGCAAATCACTGGCTAGAGCAGAAGTGCCTGAAGAGTGATAGAAGACATGCATGGTACCATTGTACAAGGGATGAGAAGAAAAAATCCAGGAAATCTCAGACATTACTTTAACAATGGTGGCAGGGATGGCAATAAACAGAAACCTGAAGGAGTGCCTGGCTGTTTTACTGTCAGACAAAAATCACTGGTATAACAAACACACGTTCATGGCCAGAAAAAAAATGCAAAGTCAAAAATTTCCAGTTGTATGAAGTTGGAAGTCACATAGGATTTTGACTTAATCCCACTCAGACCAACTGCAAGAAATGCAATTGGTGAATTGTTAAAGGGTAGGACATAGGGTTTATGGAGAGAGGAATGACATAAGGAATAAGAAAAGTGACTAGTGGTATTGCCAGGGCTAAGACATGGGTCCAGTATTCTGTGGTGTGCTTGTTTAGAAACATTTTAAGGAGCAGATAAAAGAATCACCCTTTTCTCTGATTACACAAAGTTATGCGCAACAGTAAAAGATGGGGGAAGAATGTGAAAAGAGGATTTATAAAAGCTGACAAAGTGAGTAAAAAGGTAAAGAGATGCACAGATAAGTGCCAAGCACTGTTATTTGGCTACACCAACCTTGGTGTAAAACATCGTTTGAAAGAGTGGGACTGATGACAATAGAACAATGAAGGGATCCAGCAAAGTTGTTTAAGCCTGGAGTTGGCTGCCATGAAAAGAATGCTGTGATGTGTTCTAGGGGATGAACTCTAGGAAAAAGAGATAATACTTCTACTCTTCTAGGCCTTGGTCAGGCCATAGCTTTAGTACTGTGCACAGATGTGAATGCCACACAAGGAAGGAGGCATTCTAGGCCTTGGCTAGGCCATACCTTGAGTACTGTGCACAGATGTGAATGCCACACAAGGAAGGAGGCATTCTAGGCCTTGGCTAGGCCATACCTTGAGTACTGTGCACAGATTCCACATAAGAAGATAGACATTAGGCTACAATAAAGTGCTCGCAATCAGACAGGGAAATGGAATGGAGGGGTAACTTATGACTAGAATCTGAATGAGTTGGAGGTCCTCTTACTGTACACCCAAAGGGACAGGAGGAAATAATATAGGTCCAAAAGATCTATTAGGGAGATTTGAAAGGGTCATACATAAAATGAAGAACAACGGGATAAAGAAGGGAAACAGGCAGTAGATTGTAGGGGCAAACTACTCTCAGTCTCTTAAGTTACTTATTTACAGAAAGGTTTTAGTCCCATAGGAACTAACAAATTGATTGAAGGAGAGGAAATCCTCAAGTGCATTTGCAAAGGTATCCAGCAGGTGGAGAAATTGTGAAGGGAAAACTATGAACTGAGGGGAAAATAAAAAGCTAATAGTGCATAAATGTCAGATTACATAGGCTTAACATTTACTTCTTCCGCAAAGAAAATGCAACATAATTAAGAAGGAAAAGTTTCAATAAGTTTGATACTGATCAAATCTCCATACTTTCTTTTCAAGCAGCACAACGCAGAACTAAAAACAGAATAGATTATCAAAAGTGTCCATCAATCAAACATGTTAGTAGGAGTTATGATTGCTGCTGCAGTAACACATCAGGTGTGAGGATAAGATAAGGCAGTACTCTAATTGAACTTTGGAACAAGCCTAACACTTTGATTAACACCAGTTTCCTTGCTGTGTACTATGAGATATCAGTTTACCATTTGCTGATGACTGACATTCATGATCACAGGCAGCAGTGAGCTGCTTTGATTCACAGTTTCTCATCTGTAAATTTTATTCTGTGCATTTCATTTATCAATACTGATACTCCTTCCTTACAGAAAGCCTCATGTTTAGGTTGTAAAAGTGTTAAACTGATTGTTGTGTATGTCTGCTCTAACAGAGCTGATGAGAACTATTTGTGAAGATGAATCTGATAGGTTTATGAGTTTTCTTTTATTGAAACATTGTGTGTGTGTGTGTGTGTGTGTGTGTGTGTGTGTGTGTGTGTGTGTGTGTGTGTGTGTGTGTGTGTGTGTGTGTGTGTGCGTGTGTGCGTGCGTGTGTGTGTGTGTGTGTGTGTGTGTGTGTGTGTGTGTGTGTGTGTGTGTGTGCGCGCGCATGAGCATGTGTGTATGTGTGTGTATGCATCCACGTATGCATGGCCTTGTGAAGAATGAATACCAGCCTAAATCATCAAATCATCACATCAAGGGATTTGAAACAAGAATTAAAGCCCAGATTGCTGCCATTTTACAACGACAGCTTAATATCTCCTTCAGGAAATGTATTTACAGAATACCACTTTGAAGGATAAGACAGATATCTGTACATATTTTAACAATAATTTTGAAAAGAAAGCAGTTCATTACACCTTAAAACTTTATACATAATTGCCTTTCCTGTCTGCTTTGTTATACAGAAAATAACAGGGCTAACATCTAGTGTTATGTGTGGACAAACCAACTACTGAAAATACATTTATTAACTTGATTTACGTGCATGCATAAGTGAAACATTTGTACAGAGACTAATGGCTTGACTTTCCAGTGCTGGGAGCATTAATATTCCTGTTGGTTCCGACTTCCGAGTGGTATCAGATAGGAATGCTGATGATCATTCCTTTTCATTCCCATGAATCTCAGACAGTAATGTTGGTGTTCCTTGCCAGGGGACAACCAGGCAAGTTTTAGCACAGTGGTAGAATACTGACATTTATGTACACTCGGTCCCTTTAAAATATATGTGTTTTATACACACACAGGTGCAATCACACACACACACACTCTGGCATTTATACGCACTCTGTCCCTTTGTAATATATGTGTCCTACACACACACACACACACACACACACACACACACACACACACACACACACACACACACACACACACACACAGTCACTCACTAACACTTCGATGAGTGCACATTTTATCCATCCATGATAGTGCATGATATCAGGAATACTGTCCCCTTCTATCATTGTCTTCTGTTTGTGGACAGTTTGGTTAGTACTTGAGCCATCCTAGCAAAAGTTAGGCTTGGGATCATTTTCATTTTCACAAAGCTTCTAATACTCCACGTAATTGTTTTCTGTGAAATTAGAAGTTCCAGTGTTCCTTCTAGAATTAGTCCACATGACTGTTGCCCTCGGTGCTGTTCTTCTAGCCTCTGTACTGCACTTCTTTCTAACCTCTGCTAGTAACGTTTCCCTTCTTCCTTCTCTCTGACCAATGCTACTGGCATTCCTTTTCTTATTCTTTTCTGCCCTTCCTGTAGTTACCCCCATACTTAGCCAACTCTAATCTTGACATGTCCCCACCCTTTCTCTCTCTATTATTCTGCCTCATACACACCACCCACATTGTCCACAACATGTGCAATACAGTGAAAAAAAAGCAATAAGAAAAATAATGTTTATATACCAACCAAAACTAGAAATCAGGTTCACCCAAACAGCACTCCGGTCTAGAAACTTTGTTGAAGAACTCTTAAACTGACATCTCTTGCTAATTTAGGCACAAAAGTCAAATGTCCAAGTCAACTTGGCAATCTCCTTCCACAGTTCAAAGCAAAAAAAAATCAGACTACAATAAGCCTCAAAAAACAAAGAATAAAAAGATGTTGTTTTCCAACATTTTATGTTACCAAGCCGTGGCAAGCCTTACACAAGAAATGAAAGATTTGTTTTCTGTCTTAAACTAGAACTTATTCAACAAAATAAACTGTAAATTTAATAGCACAGCAATAAAATGAGTGAGAAACAAGAATAAAAATAAAGTTAGTATTCAAACTGAAACCAAAAATCAGATTCCCTAGCCCTGCAGTCTGTCCAAGCAGCTGTCTGCTACCTTGTTATGTGAGGTAATGCCATTTTGTTCATCAGGAAGTGCTTGAGGAAAAGCTACAGTCCAGAATTGCTGATTTGTTATTTCTCATGCTATAGGACTGCAGTGCAGTGCAGTATAAGAGACAAAGTGCACTGCTATTGCAGTTTAGTAAAATATTCACTTGTGCAACAGTTTTTCAAAGTGATTCTTGTTAGATTTAACCCTGTTAAGTAAAGATTCTTTTAAAACTCTTGGAAGGAAAACAGAATTTATGAAAAACCAATATATTTTATGATTCTTGTTTGATAATAATGACAGATTATGCTTTGCTTCTGCTATGTATTTATTTGTTTTCCATTCTCAAACTTTCATTGTTTGTTTTTCTTATCCATTGTACCCATAATATTGTTTTCCTCTGTAATATTGTTAATTTGTCTCTATTCGTATGTATTTGTATGTCTGTTTGGGGCTTTTCCCCTCGGGTCTCCACTGAAAAAGGGTAATTCTTACCCAGCTGGACCAACCCGGTTAACAAATGCAAATAAATAAATAAAATAAATAAATAGTGCACTGATCTAAATAGACCATTTGCAGGCACAGCCCAGGTGAATAGGATCACATAAGGAATGAAGAAAACATATTTACAGATACAAAGATATGCTAAAAAACAAATATATATACATATATATATATATATATATATATATATATATATATATATATATATATATATATATATATATATATATATATACATATTTGCAATGCAAGAATGTGCTATAAATTTATTTCAAAAAGAGATTACAATTACAAAACATGAAT